>NC_037591.1:37400852-37463815 GCF_003073045.1 Pomacea canaliculata
CATCTGTATTTGTTTCTGTGTGCAGAGCAAGCAGGGCCCATGTTACAGAGCCTTCAGTCGCCGTGACCTTGTGGAAATTGGACGCGGAGGCCATCCTGACACCTGACGCAGCCGCGTCTAGACGAACACATCATCACTGCGCGCACCCGACTCCAATACCAGGCAATGCATCGCCCTGCGCAGTAGAAAGAGAGGGTCACAACGCAGGGGCCGTTTCATTAACGCCTTCGCATCTGGACAGCTTCACCTGCTAGCTCACTCGACATACGCAAAGGATTAACCCCATGTCGGTTAGTAAAAAACACTTTATGCACACCAGTTGTCACATTGAAATTTGGTATAAGTCTGGAAGACATTTGTCCCTTATACTCCCATTACATAATGCATGTTATTCGGTCAAGATAAGAAAACTGAATATTTCTAGATGATAAGTATGCCCATATAAATAAGATTATGAATATTTGGACACCTAACCAATAATTAAGAACTTCATTGGAAAACAATGAGCTGTTTTCTCTTTTTGGAATTTTTAATCCCATCTTCCTTTAGCGTCCAAGATTACGCTTCACATTGCAAGCCAATTATACACATATATAACTATGAGTTACATTTATTATTTGATTAAATGAGAAATGTAGAACAGCTGGATTGTCTCATCTTTCCATTTACAGCTACTGGAATGCAGCACAAAGTGAGGTAAACTTCCTTAATCAAAGAAAATATTGGCTAGAAGACAACTATTTAAAAAATATCAATACTCTGCAAATTTGAAGTTCATTGGATTTCCAAGGACTAGAATAAAATTTTTAATTTTACATGAACAAGAGGAAGAATAACAGTTTATTAGAAAGGAGCTATATCTCCACATGTCATACTCCTAACAGGAGAATTGAGGTAAAAAATAAATGAAGAGGACCATTTCTAAAACAGACAACTACTCAGTAAACCTTGAATAAACCTAACAGACTTTAAAAGTAATAGTTAAGTATAAAAATTAAAAGAAAGGATTAAAGTTTCCTATACATGAACATACCTTTTTAGTGCTTTATTTTTTACAGAAAAGTTATTCTAATTCTACAAGAATTTATATCATGTTTAAGCTCCTTAAATATCAAAAAACAAATAGCTCACATGAATTGTATAACAACAGACACCTTCCTTCTTATATCTTTGAGCAGAACCATCACATTCAGTGAACATTAATATTGTAAGTCCTTGTCATAGTTGATTTGTTCTTTATAGGCAGTGGACCATCCGGATAAAGGCAACAAGTTCGCATTTTGTGCCAGAAAGAGACACACATGGATTGTTCATTGATTCCTCCTGTTGCATCACTCAAGCATTGTCTTGCCTATCAAACACCTCATCTGTCTTATGAAGATGAACTGCTTTTGAAACCAGACCAGCATACAACTATCTGTTTCGTATTTCGATTACCTATTGCGTGTATATGAAGAAGAGTTCCTTGGAAAAACTCCTTTTTTTGTTTCCCTAGACTGCAAAGAAGAAAATTTTTTTAAAAAGGAGGAAAAATTAGAGCACAGAACTGAAGCGAAAACTCTTTTCACCTACCTAGACAATGAGAGTCCTCCAGGACGCAGGCATGAAGTGACAAGAACAATTAAGAGTTGAGTCCCCTGAAAAAGATTAGCTCATGCAGAATCAGTCTTCCAAGAGAACCGGGAGTAACTTCGGAGGTGGTATCGCCGAAATAATGGACCCAGAAAGGATTAATTTGTGATTCAGAAAAATACAAAGAATGAAAGAAAATCCCACAGTGGAAGTGGTAGCAAACTTTGAACAAGAGAAACAGTCTGTGATAATGGAGTACAACAAAAAAATGGAGCTAGTTAAGCTCAGGGCCCAAACACATAAAGACAAAGCTGATGGGAAAGGAGAATCATCATCCCCTGTGATTATGTGTGAAAAATGGAAGTCTGGTGGTCGGTACTTCCACAAAAAATTACAAGCCTTCTGTGAGCTGTTTGAGTTTGAGCTCCACACACATATAATAAAATACTTTGAACAGGATCGTGGAACTTTGGTGCTTCAAGTCTGGACTGATGGTAGTGCCATGTACATCTACAACATCTGCCTTACAGTAGAGCAAGTTCGCCAACTGCAAAATGACTTTTCAAGTGGAGTTCTTGCTAAACGCTTGGACATTCTTCTAAGGTCCAACGGCAGTCTCGAGAAATTAGACATTAAAGATGCAGACTGGGGGGTAACAATAGATGACGATCAGTTTCGACAAGCACATCAGGACTTGGCCTAACAGTGACCTTTAGACAGTGGCCCTTACCTCTTCCACTCCCAGAGGTTTGAATTAAATGATCAGGACTTGCATGCATGAGTCCCCTGCTAAAAAATGCACTCCTTCTTGGTGAGAGAAAATTACTTGTCAGTGCCTAGAGAGTGCTGGACTGTAGACAAAAGTGATGTGGATAACTCTAAGCAAGAATTGTGAGTGTTGCATAAATGAGAGTTTTTATCTAGTTTCACAATTTGTGACTAAGGTGCTTTATTGCATCCCTCTCTCTTGGTCATCTTGGTCGAGTACTCTATCACTTGATGCTGTGACTTCACACTGTTTTCTTGATGTTCAACCTGAAAAACCTGCTGGACTCGTGTGTTAGATTAAAAATTTTATTTCAAGTAACAAATTTAGTTCTGTGGTTCATTATAGATATTTTCAGTTTTTGACAGTATAATACATTTACTGTTTAGCTTGGTGTGTTAGATCTCAAGTCATGTTAAAAATGTTCGCCAGAGTAAGCTTTCATAATCCTTAGAGCATTTGTTAATTGTTATCTAGTGTCTCCTTAAGAGGGAGATGGATGGCATTATCTCATTCAGCTGTTTAGAAATACTTGGAGTTTTTTATAGCCCACAGCTTCCTGTCTTTTTTTTTAAGGTCAATTTTTCTCTATCAACACATAAGTTTTCCCCACGCATGCATTGATGTGCACAAAAGCACACAGTTCCATTCATGCATTATGCATAAATGAATTCACTGTACTAAGTATGGATAGGAAAAGGCAAGGGTCTCCTAGCCTTTGCAGCAGTGAACTGTAAGTGATTTATCACATTTAGGACATGGGGGTATGAAAGGCTGATACGAACCCTCTCTTTTTATTGCCTTTTTTAAATCCTTGTAAATTAGGTACTCATCTGCTGGGTGGACACGGGGAACTTTAGCAAGCCTTAAACTAGCAACCTTCTATTGTCAGGTGCACAAACCAGAAGCCCACAGAGCATCTCTACTTTATTTAGAAGTTGTTGTGATTTCTGTAGTGGTGTACACAGAATTTGACCATTGTCTGTTTGGTGATTTTTAAGAGTGAGGTTTGTGTCATCTAAAGTGTTGTTGTTGTTTAGAGTTTGTACATATTTTGCACTTGATTGTCCACTAAATAGCTGCATGTCACCTACGTTCCTGAAAGAGTTTTAACATGCTGTTTTATACATGCTGAGCATGTGGGTTTTGACTGTTACAAATAATTGAGGCTAATTCATTTCTTGTAGAGTACTGTGAAGCATCGTTTTATTGTTGAATTTTATCTGGCAGATCCTAGCTTATATGGTAAATATTTGTGCTCATTGTTTTCCTCTGTATTTGTTTTTTCTTTAAAGATCAACACAAAATAAAGGGCTCCTTACAAGTATATTGTTTTACAAATATAGAATACTTTTGTTGACGTTGTTGAAGTCTAATGTGCTGAGATGTTGTGTGATTTTGGTTTTAAATGGGCAGTAGCATAAATGTGATGACACCCAATCAGGCCTTACCATGTCCTTCAGACTTCTGACAGGTGTTTGAAAAAGATTGAAATGATATGCCTTAAAAGATTGGGTACAGTGTTGTTTGTGTGCTTAGTGTATTTTTGGAAGAAAATTGAAATGACACCAGTGGTCTTCCTGGAGGGGCTCACAGCATTTCCTAATAAATATCTACAGTTACATCAGTCTGTAGCTTGGCATAAGAAGTGTATGGTATTCCTGGCATAGAGCTTTTTAGAATTGCTTGGTGCTTATCTGCTGTTGTAGCATGGAAAGAAATGTGTTCTGACTCACTGTGCGCTGAGTCTGTTTTATTGTAGAATAAAGAGAATGCATGTAGATGCACTTGCATACTCTTAACCTCTTGCTTACTGGCAATAAGGTAAAATGATGAAAATAATAAAAAGCTGAATAAATGGTAAAAATGACTACTGCAAATATCATGCACTCTAAACGCTGCTCAGCATCTAAATCTGAACACATTTGTGGAAATTTAAAAAAAAAGCAAAAGAAATACTCCTGTTTCACACTAGACTGTCAGCAAGAGAGATCAAGGTATTTATCTTGCTTAGTCTGGTCTGGTACTGCAACTAGACTTAAGTTTTAAGCAAGGATGAGGAATTGCAGTATCACTGTGTCAGAAGATTACTGCTGCTCATGATTAATTTGGCTGGGCAGAACAATGCTGCAGAAACTTGCTAGGGAGCTTGTCACAGGCGGGAAAGATACAGTGGTAAGGTATAATCCTTGAGGTCAACTGGACAGCTTCCCATCTTGTACTGTTTCATTGAACTGCAGTAGGAACCTGCTAGGGAATGGTATAATCCTATTGAGGATGAACCAGACTGCAGGGCAGAGTTGGGTGTATTCCACCATAAAGCTGTAGTCAGTCACAGGATTGCTGCTAAACTTTTCCTTGTATTTAACTTGAGACTGGTGGTTGCTTTTCAAACGTGTTTGGGCCAGTTTTGCTTTCCTTATTTTAAACAAAAATTGCAGCTGTTTTTGAAGAGAATTTTAGCAATGTTAGCATCGTGCTTTTTAAAAGTTTACTTTCTGCTTAACCATTTAAAAATTCTTTAAAGGCCAGTACTTGGTCATATAGTTATTTTTATATGCATGCTTACATTTGTTACTTCAGGCTTCCGTGGCAAAATAAATGCTTATGTGTACAGCCACAAGTAGTCAACCACTGATCACTCTCAATTTGTATTTATCAAGATAACAAATCGCCCAAAGAAAATGCTTTGCTTGTTTAACATCAGGCATAGCATGATATTGTTCCTATCAGAACATGGTGCTCATTGGAACATGTTTGTCTGAGGATGTTTATCATCGAAACCCTCATGAGTGGAAGTCTCCATGGCAACCAGATGATTTTTGCATGTCAGTAAATTTGTCAGCTATTCAGATGATTTTTGCATACTGTGTTCTGTTTTGATAAAAGGCATTACTTTTTGATGAATTTTCTATGAAAATCATTTAAACCAACAGTTTGCTTGAATAATTGATATGCTATGCCAGCAATATTGGACAATTTTGCTCTTAGCTATCTAATGCATTCTTTGTAACATTAACCACTTCATCAGGAGATTGCTGCTAATGAATGCTTGAATACATTTCTCTTCCTTGGTGTTTTGTAATAAGAGGGGAAATGCAGTGAAGAAATAGAATGAGGACATTTCAGAGAATGAGACTGTGACTCAAGTAAGCTATGGAAACTTATTAAGCTACAAGTGCAAATTGCTGGATGTCTTGTGTGAATGTTTTGTTTATAAGATTGCATGACAGCAGCATTGTCAGAAGTATTTGTTGCTTAAATTTCATAATTAACCATCTCTATAACAATTTACCTTGTGCTATTGATGCATGGAAGTCCCTTACAAAATCTCTGCATCCTGAAATCATTTCCCCAACACTTTATGGAATATAGTGTTAGTTATTCTTTGCAGACATCTCATCCACACAGAAAACTTGTGTGAAATAAATTTTTTTTTTACTTTTTTTGGTAATAGTGTTACTAATACTAACCACTTGGTTTTTACATTCCTCAGATAATCCATAGAGACTGAGCTTCTAGTTTTCTCTGTAGATGTCACACCACTGGATTATGTGTTTCACCCAGCTGTAACTCAGCATGTCTCATTCATTTAAATTGTAATGTCTCCAGCCTTGAGCTTATAAGACAGTTGTGGGATTATGCGTAAGAAGATTTATTGAAAGATGTTTATCATGGCTAAATTCATATCATTGCAAAAATGTGTTGTCATGAAGAACACCCTATCATGCAGACTTTATAATAAACCTTGCCAGGTTGTGTAATGTATATGCCTACACAAACAATGCATATCAATGTGTTTGCTTGAAAGTTTTGAAGATTCCTTAAAGCTGTACTTAAAAGATATGTTCATATTCTTCAAATTGCCTGATTTTAATTTTATGCATTATGATTAATGCTGGAACCAGCATGTCACTCAAACATGATTTTGTTATTGCCTTTTGTATAATTTTTTTGTTTCATATTTATATGAGGTAATAATGGATCACCTCCTCAAAGACCACATTGTTTAAGTGCATAAAGTGATGCTTTCAAGAGGCATAAAGATCTAGAAGCTGAGTTTTGCCCCCAAAATGTCATTTGCCTTCTCATTTGTATTAGAAAATTCCCACAATCTTCCAATAATGAAACTTGCCTTCTCTTTCATCCTTGTTTCAATGTTCCTGCACTCCCATATATTGGCACTTGCCCTTTCATCCATTTTAAATATTTATCATTATTACTGGTACTTGCCTTCTGAATAGTACTTGTTTGAAATTTTATGCACTTTAGTTTATAAATTACATTTTGTGCACAGAGTGTTTTGCTGTAGAAAAATAGTGCTAGACAACTTTTGATGTACAGCAAGCTGAGTGAAAAAGTAGACCTGTATCCCATTTTTTCAGTTGGGAAGGGGAATTTTTGTTACTTGCAGCATGTGGCTTTGAGCAAAAGTGAAATTACCATTATGCCTTTACTACTGCTACTCTTTGACACTGTGTACAACTATAAAAATTTAGAAAACTTAATTAACTTCTGCCCAATACCTTTTGGTTCCCTGTGTAAAATACTTAAACCATCCCTGGCAAATCATCTCAGTTCCTCTTCAGTGGGCATTTAAAGCAATAGTTTTGAAGGCAACCATTTTATGGTATTGACTTGGTAAATGCAAACATTATTTATGTGACCATAGAGTTATTCCATGATTTTACCTTTGTATCTCTGCTGTTGGACCACTTAAAATCATTTCCAGAGATGATATTCCCTTTTCCCCTTTTTATTTTTTTAGGTTTGTCTTGATACAATTTTTTTTTCAGTACTGTGACAGATAAGTTATTCACTGACAAGAGCTGATTGTACCAGATAACGACTCGTTTCAGCATACTATAGTATTTTGTGTAAGACTTTTAAGTAAGATTATTATTTTTGAGATGTTTCACATAATTATCATGAAATCTGTGACTGTGTTTCTAGACATATAACATAGACTGAAATAACTATTTTGTATGCTCATGTACCTAAAAAAAAAATTACAAAAATAACATTTTAAATTTACTGAAGTTAACAATTTTTGTACTTTATCATTAACAACATTTATTCATGAGCGGGAGATGCAAAATGGACATTCTATACCTAGCCCATACCTTAATTATAAAGTGAAATATAAGGGAATCCCCCAAAAGTGCTCTAATAAGTATTAATTAAGGTTGTCTACTGAATTACAGTTTATGTACATTTATGTACTTAGTTTTTCAGCCATAAAGTCAGTTAAACACAGTTCCTTAGGTTTTTTTTTTAAATCCTTACAACAAGCAGAAGTTTTGGATGGGTTTTGGCTTGATGAGGTAGCTAGGAGTCATTTATTAATTTTTTTAATGGGTTTTCAAAGTTCAGGGCACATTTTTGTTTGCTCACTTTCCTCTTTTACAATTATATTTTGGAAGGACCAGTCAGATGAAATGGAAGCCAGCAACTTATCACTGGCAGTTCAGTTCTTAATTTTGTTGATCAAATATTTTTTTAAAAGCTTGATGTCTGTAAAAGCACAGTTCTTGAACTAACAGCATTAAGATTTCTATCTTTATGTACGGATGTCACACTGGTAGGTTTTAATTTTATCTATTGAAAAACAGCTGTAACTAACAGTTTTGGAAGGATTTTCCATTTTAAAGCTAGCAATCTACAGATAATTTTCAAACAGTGTTTAGGGGTTGAGTGACTGAAATGATGTGAGGGTTTTTTTTTTAAGCTTAAAGTGCGGAAAGAGAATTACTATGAACAGTACATGTGTAAAAGCATGACTTCACAAGTGCTAACCTTCAGGCACATTTGTGTGCTCATTTTTTATGTACAAGCTTATTTAACATCTTAGTGTGATTCCATTAACAATTTTTTAATGGGTTGATATTGATTTTTGTAAAAATGTATATAATTTTATTAATGAGATCCTGAACCAGTACAAATACTATTGTTTTAATTTATGATACAAGCAGGTTGCAGACTTTGTGAGTGGGATGCCTGCATATATTTTTGTTTGAATCTGCATGACCTGTCAGTAGTTGGGGAGTCTGCATGAGTGATTACAAAACTTTTGAAAAAAAATAATAAAAAAAGACTTTAAACATCAAGTGGTGCATTTATTTTATGTTTTTTAAAACACGTGACTTTGTGACAAGTTTGGTGCATGCATACATATACTTGTATAGGTGTTTGCAAGTGCACAGACACACAGCTATACAAGCATGCACCACTCTCCACTCTGAAGGATGATGGCTGTTTTGGTTACCATGGGCTATGTGACCTGACACTTTGAAGACTATCCTTTAAAGTACCTTGGAAGGAGATCAACGCTGCAGTGGCCACAAGCCTGAAATAATGGACTGGTTGTCTCGTGCAAGACCTGCTCCCAAGACAGGAGTGAGTGGCAGGCCATTCAGCTGCCACATCTGTCCATATGATCCCCTCAACAACTGGTACCAGTCAAGGGATGAGTGAGTGTTTATGAATCTTTTATGAAGTCCAACGATTTACAGCTAAGTTTCATGTATATCATGGATGGTCTTCTTATCCCACCCTAACCTTTCCAAAAATAGTCAAAGTTTTTAATAACAATTTATGCAAAAAATTGCCCTTCCTCCAAAAAACTTTACAGAAAACTCATGGACAATTTTTAAATATTACATGGAAAAGGGTGAGAGAGTTAAATAAACTGAAGTGGAGACCTGCTCCTTAGAAATACGTGTATGAGTGGGCATCGTATTGATGACTGAAAGTTGATTCTCTGTTACTTTAAATAATAAAGGTAGTACATTAAATATTGTGCTAACAAACTTTGACTCGCAGTTCTTTTCTCAGTAGCACCAACTATGAAAACTTTGAATCCTGATAAAGCACTTCTAAGCAGCTGACCTTTGTGGCAATACCATATTTTTTGTATCTAAATTATACTTATCTGAAAATATAGAACAGTTTTTTTAAATGACCGACTTTAGGAAAATGTTTGTGTTTTTCAAAAGCATGAAAAGACAATAACGAGGAGTGAGATATTAAATCAAGGAAGTAATGTGATGGTAATAAATAGTCAATTAATCTTTTATAAATGTATATCAAAATAAATGCTTCCATTATATATTTCACAATAATAGTAACAGTTGTCAGCATTTGTAAAAATGTATTCTATGACTTGAGCTACTTTTAATTTGGTTTTTTTTCTACAACAGCACAAACACTACAGCAGTCCAACAATACATGAACAGATTTATTTACTTGTTGATATTTTTTTGGAGCCATAAAAGTAAACAACATGTAGTAAAATATCACCAATCATTTATGACAGCACTATTCTTGCCAATTGTCCTAAGCATCCACATATAAAATACACTTACAAAACTGTAAAACATACTAAAGAATCTTTCTCTTTGTTCTGTACCACTCTCACTTTTACATGCATGCACACACACACCAGGCATACTTGTCATTCATACTTTCATCTACATACTTTCTGAGACATAAATGTTAAGTTCAAAAACTTTGATTTCAGTCTTTTCCCAGCCACTACTGCATTTTTCATTCCAAATGTATAAGCCAAACTAATATTCTCTCTACTCGATCTATTTCATGACACACTGCTATTTCTCCAGTCTTATTATTTCTAAGACTTTTTCTGATTATTATGTAAGTGGCTAGTTAAATGATGATCTAAAAGTTCAGTAAATGGAGTGTGTTCGTCAAAGAACATACATGTCACTACCGTATATTCTGGTTGCTGACAAAGCCTGCATAAGCGCCTTTTTTTGTAATCAGCTCCTGGTGAGTTCCTTGCTCCAAAACCTGACCATTTTCCAGCACAAAGATCACATCTGCATTCTGAATGGTTGATAACCGATGAGCAATCACAACACAAGTTCGGCCCTCTCTTGCACGATCCAATGCAGCTTGCACTAGCTGTAAACAAAGGAAAATGGTACTTTATTTGGACAATACTGAGATTCACACATGACAAAATGAAATGTGTGGTAAATAATCTGCAGCAATGCCTGGCTATGCTACTTGAGCTTAGTTTTGAAAAAAATTAATAAATGGGAGTCTCACTGACTTAAGTGTGACAACTTTGTATATTTTGACAATTAACAGGTACAGACAGCACAAACAAACTTATGAAGATAGTTTTCGAAATATAAGAGGCAGCCAGCTGTCTGACATACTTTTTCACTTTCGGTGTCTAAAGCTGATGTGGCTTCATCAAGTAGAAGTATGGTGGGATTACGAACCAAAGCTCGTGCAATGGCCACTCTCTGTTTCTGGCCCCCTGAAAGCTGTGTTCCCTTCTCACCAACATTAGTATTGTAACCCTGAAAGAAATGAAAAATTGTATATATTGTATGGTACCCTTCATCAGAGATGACTTGGATAGCATATTTATGGTGGGTCAGTCACACTAAACATATCAATTGTTAGATATGGCAGCTGATAAAGTTAAGGTCTCGAAAACCTTTCTTTTTGATTTCTTGACAGCCAGCTTAATATTTCTCTTTTCACTCCGCATTCTCTCAGCCACAGTAAATCAGATATTGAAAGTAAATCAGATATTGTTTTTCTTCCTCTTGATTGAATTTAACATCCTATGTACCTCAGGTAAATTAGAAATAAACTCATGGATGTTGGCCGTCTTGGCAGCAGCAATAACATCAGCCATAGGCACATCATTCTGTAGGCCATAAACAATGTTGTCATGGATACTGCAGTCAAACAACACAGGCTCCTGGCTGACCACACTCAGCAGGGAGCGCAGCACTCCAATGTTGTAGTCTCGCATGTCCACGCCATCAATAAGCTGCAATTCATAAATCATTTTATTGATGCATTTGACCCAAGCAAACATTTTCTTTCACTTTCAGCAGAATTAACAGAATGCCTTGGTGAGAAGAACTTTTCTCCTAACCTGATACTAAACAATTGAGATTGACAGGTAAAAATAATGTATAGGAACTTCAATAAAAACTTTATTCACAGGAATTTATGGGATGATAGTAGACAGTTGAATATAAAGTGTCCTGTAAAATACTGCATAGATATATGTAAACAATTATAAAAAAAATTCATAAAAGATTGATCAGGGCTGTTATAGCTGGTGGTTCCTAGAACAACCACTATATTTTACAAATTCAGCATGTGCACCTTGCCTTTCAGGTCTTCTGAAATGCTGTTCAAATGTTTCACAAGTTCAGAATAGTGAAACAATTATGACTTTTTATTCACAAGTATTATAGTTACTTATAATTCACTTACTATTCTTCCTTTCACAGGGTCATAGTATCGCTGCAGGAGAGACACGACAGTAGATTTGCCACATCCACTCACTCCCACCAGGGCAGCAGTTTGTCCTGCTTGGATCTTTAGGCTGATGCCACGCAACACAGTGATTTCTGGACGTGTGGGATAGTAAAACTCTACTTCCTGTAGCTCTATATTGCCTTTGGCATCTCGCTAATCCCAAAAAGGTGAAACATAAAATGACCAGTGAATTCGATAATTGGTGTAAAGTTAACATTTTTCGAATGTACAAAACACTACTTTCTCAATTTAATAGCCAGTTCTTGGTCAACCTGCAACAAATAACTGTGCTGCAGAAATGTTTAAGTCATTATAGACAGTGTGAATATGGCTATATGTTGGTTAACTGAAAATTTTTTTATTTAATAACATATTCATTTTTCAAAGAATACCAACCTTTTTAACACCAGCAGTGCTGAAGTTGTCGATGTTTGGCTTAATGCCCATCATCTGAAATATGTAACCTGCTGCAAGTCGCCCTTTACTGTAATCTGGGAGAAAAGATGAAGCCTGACCAATCACCTGGCCTGCCAGTGTCATTGCCATAAATACCCTGTCAAATATGCAAATGTACAGATGCATTACACAGCAGGCTCCTATATATACATACAAGCACACACATGCACCCAATCCCTGGTGCCCTGCAAGCAATATCTAAAGGATGTCAGCTTATACTAACAATTACATTTTAAGTCTACCTGAGAAAATCAGCAAGGAATTTCATAAATAACAACAAATGTTCATCGCCAACAAAAATAGTTTTAAAAAATATATTTCACTTGGCTGTCTTTGTTATTTGAATGGGGTTTATCCTTCCTAGCATTCCCATTCTATCAGGCAATATAAATTGTCTTCTAAGTGTAACCTCTGATCTGAAAATTATGGTTCTTTTAACCTTTATAAAATAATTGAAACAAGATGGAATCAGGCAGCAGTTAAGCATATTTATAACTTTTTTTTACCACACCCAAAAAATACATAATGAGCTAATATGTTACCTGAAAACTTTTTCAGCATCCATTTCTCCTGTACTGACCAAGTATGCACCAAAACGAAAGCAACCAGCATAGATGAAAAAGATGATAGAAGATGCAAAGGCAAATGACAGAGCATACACCTGAGCATTGAGAATATTACTCCTGTTAATAGAAAAAGAACAGTGAAATTCACCATCAGTGTAACATAAAATTATGTAAAAGTGATAAAACATTTATATAAGTACAAGTTTAAATATCAATCGTTCTACTATTATGTACAATGTTTTGTGCAAAGTGCTGTATGCTGGTGCAAGTCCTACTTGCATGCAAAAAAAAAAAAGGGAAAAAAGTAGTGCCAGATTTTTCAAACAGGGCATGAAGTTTCAAGGGGTGGAGTTGCTCTAGTGTTATTTGCTACACAACTACCACCCCTTTGCTCTGCTTGCTCTTTCCCTTACTTCCCCTCTGTGCAACTCAGTTGCTCGCATGGCCAGGATCTCAACTGATATCTACCCCCCACCCACTCACCCACACACCCTCAACTGATATCTGCCACCCACCCACACACTCACATAAAATCCCCCCTCCCACACACACACATTTATAAATTAACACAAATTTATTTATAAATTATAAGAAAATTGTTTTATGAGTTGGTACTTGTTATTGCATGTTTAAATGTATAACACTGTGCATGCTTCAAGTTGAATGCACTTGGCTGTTAGGTGTATGACCCTGACACTATTAGTAAATATTAGCCATAATGTCAGCTTGTAAGCCCTGTGTAATGTCCACTTACTTGTAAGGTTTTAACAACTCCTTGCAGTATTTCTCATAGAAGTATGGCTCCCGTGTGAGTGACTGGACTGTTGCAATATTGCTGATTGTTTCACTTGAAGTCTGCAATATATTAAACACACATTCACATTCTAACACTGGTATGGCATTCGCTGTACCAAGATTTTCTGTCTATAAAATGTATAGGACAGTTTCCAAGTTGGTCATACCACAACTATAAAGGTAAATTTACCATGGATGCTTTGCCGACTAATTACTGAAACATCTCGTCTTGTGATGGAGAGGGATTAAACAATGACTGAGTACAAGGAAGAGATTGGTGGTACCTTTCCTGCACCTTCTAGATGTTTGGTGTCAGCTTTCTGATTTCCCATCATAACCTTGATCTGAATAGCAGCTACAACAAAATAGTTGATCGATCAGCTATCTTTAATTATAACAAGTGCAATGTATAAAGACAAAACTCCTATTCACTTTCTAATGTGCACATCAAGGCAGTCCTCAGGGAAAGAAAAACAGCAAAGCTATTTTTGTTTAAAAAATAATAAACAGCAACAAAAGAAACCAAACAAATGAGCCGTTAGATTATCTTGTAATCATTGTAATGCTTATTGGATAAACATACATGATATAATTAGATAAATGAATTATTTTTCTCATAATTATTTTCCTCTTGTTTCCACATACACTGCCTGTCATTTCATTCTTTATACTCACAAGCAATACCCATCAATGGCATTGTTCCCAAAACAACCAGAGCCAGTTTCCATCCAAAGACAAAGGCAATCACCACTCCTGCCACAACTCCTGTTAAGGACTGCACAACAACAGCTACACGAATTCCTGCTGCCTGAAACACAGGAATTATCAGATATATGTCTAACGAAGGACACATTATTTTGTCAGTCTGAAGCAGTGATAGGCTACAATCCAAACCCTAAGAGCAAAACTATTTGGGTGAATTATTCTGTCAGAGATAGTGATAAGCTATGGCATCAGTGCTAATTAAGGATAGAACTGTTTAAATTGGCTGTCCTGGACCAGTAAGGTAGAGAAACTACACAAAAATAGGGGTTGTATTTGTGTGTGTTTATGCCTCAGCAGAGTGAAAACAACTTCTGCTTATCCTTTCTGTTGTTTCATCAGCCTGTACAGGTCAATACTCACTGTTTTCACAATAGAAGCATCAGTAGCCAGACGAGCAGTCAGTGCACCAGTAGCATGACGAGGGTCATCAAAATATGCCACATCCTGTCGCAGCAAGTTCTGAAAGGTTAGTAGACGCAGCCGTTTGGTCAAGCGCTCCCCAGACTGTCCAAAGCTGTAGTTCTGAAAATAGCAATATCAGTAATACCTAGCATAAATTATCATTTAAATGATGATGGCAATATTATGTGTTGGTGATTGTGATCACTGCCTTAACAAGGACACATTTAAGGTCTAGTAGGGTGCAGCTTTTTTTTATTCCAACAACTGGTAAAGTTTATTTCATGATACCACTTCCCCAAATTTGGGTGAAAATCTCACTTCTGTTCTTGAGATGCATGGGTACAAGCACTAAAAGAGGTAAACAATGAAGACATCACAATTGTACACAAACATGCTTTTTCTGTCAGTGCTAAAGAGTTGGGATCATATGTTAATTAGGCTTGTTTGTAATTAAGTGACATGATGAGCTTATAGCCTCTTCCTGCTGATGTTTGTAAGGATACATCTGAAGAACAGGAGTATACATCCAGATTCTGGAAAATAATCTCTTGCTTTAAGCTTAATAATAATAATTTGTTTGTTTATATAGCACTTTTTTCCCACCATTAAATGTGGGCTCAAAGCGCTTTACTAGAAAGAAAAAACACACAAATATAATAAAAATGGATGTGGGTCTCAAAAACAATTGTAGAATCACTGTATATTTGTGACCTTTGCCTGTATTTACTATACTTCACTAGAATTTGAAAAACTGCACCCTGTTGGACCTTTCAATTTTTGATGTAATTCTACTTGATATAATACTACTGACAGCAACTTGGTGCTAAATATGTAAAAATATTCTTACCTGAATAATGTTGGTAAAAAGATTGAGTCCCCCCAAGGCCACAAACATCAGACTCCAGAACACTCCGCCATCCAGAAGATCATCACCTTTCTCACTAAACACCTAAAAATTTAACACAGAAGCAGACAGAGCAATCTTACTTACTGTTACATAGTGTTAGTTGTATAAAACACTGAATTCCTCTTCCCTACACCTACCCCTCTCCCCCACCTTCCACACACATTTTCTAATATCACTACAGTGAAGGCAGTGGCTTATGAGACTAACTTTAAAGGAGAAGTCATAGGTTCAAATTTCTTTGCAGTGTTGGGTGCCTGATTTAAGTAATTATTTAAGCCTTAGTTATTTAATTATTACTTAAATATATATTTTTGGAAAAACTAAAAAAAAGATTGTTGATAAAGAGGAAATCTTCATCTATCTCTAACTTCATAACTGGCAGTATAAAAGTGTTGGAATACAAATATTTGGAAATGTTACTGACAAGTTATCATTTGATGCTAACATCCAATCTGTCCATACAAATATTAGCGAAGGGTCTATTGTCTTTAAACATTTAGTTCATCATGCAAATATCATGAAACTAAAGTACAAATGTAAGAAATTATAATATCGATGATTATTTTAAAATATTACTTATAGGCAAAAAGCCCTTGATTCTGTTTAGGCATATCAGTATAAGGAGATCCCTTACTGCAATGATCTTGCTGAAGAAGACAGCAAACAGTGGCATGGTGGCTCCATTCAGAATTGCAGCAAAGCAGCCAAAGAAAATAAATGGCCACTCCTTGGCATTGTAGCTCAGAATATGGAAGAATCCTGGCAAGTTCTCGGGTGCTTCCTGTGAGACACGTCATGGAGACAAACAGCGCTGTTGATCTTCAGACTGATCATGGAAACCTTATAAGATTAAGGGTGCCGAGGCATGACAGCAATATGAAGAAGTAAAAGAAAACACAGATATGTAACACCTAAAAAATCTCTTGCAAAGATGTTGGTGCCTCCAGAAGTTTCCTGGTGTATATGGCTAACAAACAGCATCATCTCCATGCATCACTGCACAATACTGTCAGGCTAATAGAGGACATCATCCCCATGCACCATTGGTATACGATATATACGATATACGTAACAGTATACGATAGCAGGAATTCTTGTTTTCATATAAGTACATAGCACTGGCAGCACTGTTTCTCTCCACCATGCACCCCTTCCTGCACCTTGGCTGTTCACACCAAAGATCGAGGCTCACCAAGAGAACCCACTGAGGTAAGAAATTGTTCATGGACCCCTTGAATAAACAACTGGTAGTGTTTGATGTTTGGTACATCTTTGATGTACTGAATCCAACAGCATCTCTAATTGTAAAGCAAATACTAATGCAGCAAAAAAGAAAATTCCATCAAAAGTAGCAAGTAGATGTGTTAGCTTTTCCAAAGACAAAGCTTTTCTCTTGTCCCACAGACAGACAGACAGACAGACAAGATATGAAAAGTAAGCACGAGAAAATTCAAGAGGTTTCACAGATGTAAAAAAAGAAACAAAAAACAAAAACAAACAAAATTTGACCTCTTCTGGCTCCTTTACAGATGATGATGTAGACAGAGTACGATTTCTAGTAGACTGATGAGACAGTTCTTTCTGTATTGGGTGCCTCTGTTTTTTTGAAAGCTGCCGCTTTAAGGAAGGCCGCCGATAAACAGATGATTTTGCTTCTCCATTTACCAGTTCAGGATTAATCTCATCAATTTCACTCTCTGACAGCACCTCATTAACCAAAGCAGTCACTACAAACAAAAAGAAATAATATAAAACATAAGAACAAAGAAAGCAGTAAAGATGTATATGAAGAAACATTCTCTTATTTCATCACTTATTTTTAACATATGTCCTTCTCAGAATTTGAGAATATCATGATAGACATGAAACAGTCATTCACCTACAATTTCGATACATTTCACAACAATTGATATAAAATGTCAACAAAGGTAGAACTAGACTATGGACTAGAAGCACAGCTGCCTTACACGGTCACAATGGCAGAAACATAACAGGTATACCTAGTAAAGTGCATACACAACAACATCATAGCATAAAAACAAAATCTACCACTCTACAAGCTAACAATAAAAACCTATTTTAATATACTGCAAATGGCTATCAGAGTGATGAGGTAATTTTTGACTTATAAAAATAAATTAGAATGATGCAAAACAAGAATCAGTCACAGTCAACTATTATACCATTTATTTCATCAGAATTTTCATCAAAAGCAATTTTCTGCAAAGTGACGAGCTGGTGGTATAGGCCTCCCTTTTCCATTAGCTCTGAGTGGGACCCACTTTCTGCCACACCACCATCTTGCAGGACATAGATGACATCTGCATTCTGAATAGTGGACAAGCGGTGTGCCACTACTATGGTGGTACGGCCTTTCCGTGCCTTGAACAAAAGTAAAAGATCACATAGTTTAGAGGCAATGAAAGGCCTATAGGGTTTAGGGCAGTGAAAGTGGCTCAACATGTGAAGGAGGCCTTAACCTCTCCTTCCGCCATTTTCACAATTTCTAATAAATTGGGTACCTGCTATACTGCAGGGCAGCTGCTGGGTAGACAAAGAGACTTTTTCAGAGGTCCTAACAGACTGTAAACCAGAAACCTCTGGCTTTCAGTCTAGTGCACTAACTACTGCCTCAAACAGAGATGTTGACTCAAACCATCTATGGACCATAGCTTGGTTCATGGGAAGCAGAAACTACAAGGCTTTTTCTGTCTCCAAACCATTTTCAAAAAGTGAGCATTTATGTACTTTTTACCTGGGTGGTCAATAGGATATCATTATCAGTCGAAAATACATTCGCTGGAAATATACTATTATCCTGGATGGGTTAGAAGCTAGCGAGCAAGTTAGACTGATAGAAATAAACAGACAGACAAACAGACTGACACAGACAGATAGACATGGAAGTAAACAATATACACCTTGTCCAGTGCACTCTGAACAATCTTTTCACTCTCTGAGTCTAGAGCAGATGTTGCTTCATCAAGAAGAAGGATCTTGGGATTGCGTACAAGAGCTCGGGCAATTGCTACCCGTTGTTTCTGCCCTCCGGACAGCTGAGCACCTCTCTCCCCAACCAGTGTGTCATAACCCTTGGAAAAATAGTTCATACAATAAAATAGACTGTTAATACAATGAAGCAAAAGACAACAACCAGTACAGTGTGAATGTTTTTACCCTTTTCACTATATTGTGCCTCCACAGTCAGCAAAACAGCAGCACAGACTTAACTGCTTTCTGCATAGATTCATCTGTTGTCTGTTCAAATGGCTGATCAGTAAACCCAAGCTTTATTGTTATATAGCTAGGGTTCAAGATCTGGATGATATATGTATTCAATAAAAAGTACCTTTCATTACAGTGAAAATCTTAACGGTTTGTAAAGTTTTCAAAGCCAGGGTGAGATAATATTTGAATTTGTTTCTTAATAATAAAAATATGTGGACAATTATCACAGATATTCCTTAAATCAGATTAATAAAATGAAAAATAATCATGTCTATTTGGCTAAAAACATGATTTGAGGCATGGAGAGCTCCACTTCTACCTACTTTTGGCAGAGAGGAAATAAACTTGTGAGCATTGGCCTCAGTGGCTGCCTGGATAATGTCTTCATCTGTGACAGTAGGGTTCCCAAGACGAATGTTGTCACGGATGCTGCATCCAAACAAAACTGGTTCCTGGGATACAATGCCAATGTTGCGTCTTAACCAGTGAACATTTAGCTTGGTAATGTCCCTTCCATCCAGCTCCACCTAGAAGAAGGACAGAACAATTTTTTAATTAAAAACATTAAAATTAAAAAAAATTACTGATTTAAATTTCATGGCAAAAATCTTGCCTAAATTTGTCTGTTGTTGTCCTCATGCTGTTCTAGATAAGTGACGAATGGCAGAAAGTGTCCATATACAATGTTGATAAACTTTACAACACACTCTGTATGTATCTACAGTTATCAACAGTGTGACATAAGCTTCTATGGTTTAATCTAAATTCCAGCTGCTGCATCAGAGGGTTAGTCAATTTGACCATTTGCTGATTTAACTATGGCACAAGTTGATTCAATCAGAACCCATAGTTAATTTGAAAATAACTGAATTTTGATGTACCCTCCTTTCTCATCATTGGTTGATGCATGTTGATCTAGTTTTGTGTGTGCGTATGTGTGATGCATGTGTGCTTATGAGAGGAAATCGAAGTCAATATAAATAAGAGTTTTCTTCAAATTCTAACATCTTCCCATTTTTAACCCTTTACACTTTTATTTCACAAAGACTGGGCCTTGTGTAGCAAGGCTGTTCCATACTGATTGCTCTGCTACTGCATAAATTAAACTAAGCAAAATTTTTTTTCTGACTGGGATAGGTATCTAAGCACCACATCTAACAGCATTCTACTTTTCATTTGATAACAATGGTGCCTGACCTATGTATATCATGCGACTAATAAAGAAGGTTTTTTTTTTTTGGTATTCACATAAAAAGCAATGAATGTTTTATTACACTGGATATTAACTTTTGTTTTGAATTGACTGAGGACTGTGGTTGCACTGACTAGTGCTGTGGCCCAAAGCAATTCAGGAGTGTGTTCAAATTGACTTGCTTATGGTCGAATCAACTTGGTCAAATAGGTAAATGGTCAAATCGACTGGTGGCCCAAAATCAGACTGTAAGATTATGACTGATGTTATTTGAAGTAGACCTGTCAGACCATAACCTGGATCCTATTGCATAAGAGTGACCAAACATGGCATGTAGTAATGTCAGGCTATACTAAAAATCATATGGACTTATCTCTCACAGTTAAACATTCTAGCTTAAAACAGCCAATAAAACACCAAGTGATATTTCCTAATCATAAGACAGAGCAACAGAAGAAACTTTGCTGGCATTTCTGAAGCAACCCAAATGGGTCAACTGCTTGAAAATAGAAAATTCCATGATTTTCCTTAAAAAAGAATGTCAAAATATTCAATAAATCATGAACAAAAACAGAACACACACAAAAGATCAAAACAGTGTAAATGGTCAAAAGGATAAAATAGCAATATTTTAGACGAGATTTTTAGATGAGAGGTTAACATATCTGCTTGCCATTTTAGTCCTTGCTGTTGAGTAATCAAAGAACATGCATCACAAAAAATATAATTATCAAAAATAACTCCTTAGGGACATCACTTACCTGTGTTCTATAGTTTTGTCAGCTGTCCAAGAAAAAAAAGAACTGTTAATATCAGAAGAAATCTGCTTGGGAAATGAACTATAATAGCCAAAGTCATTGGTGCAGACAACAGCTGAGAGACTACACTAAAGTAGAAAGGTAATAAATCATAGATGCCAAAATAAATTCTGGACTTTGTGAACACCTGTTCCTTGTTCTTCTCACCCCATTTCTAAAAATCAAGGCCCCCAGTGATCAGTCTAAGTTATTTTATGCTGATCTTATCACAACTGTCTCAGTCAGTTAAATATCAAAGTGCCAATGGAGTTAACCTGATTGCAATTACTTCCTTCGCTGTCTTAATTTAACAAGAAAAAACAGCACAGCCTGTCCTAGATCTAGGAAGAAACATTAATGCTGTTCTGGTCTGCCATACATGTATATGAACGAGCTACAGTAGGTTCTAGTTAGAAAAAAACACTTGAGTAAAAGCAAGCTTTTGGAGTTTTCCTCTTTTTCAAACAGAAAAATAATAGTTCAGAACTTCCTCACCTTGCCTTCATCTGGATCATAGAATCGCTGGATGAGTCTGACAAGCGTTGATTTTCCACATCCACTGCCACCAACCAAAGCTACAGTCTGACCTGGCTTAATGTTTAAATTAAAGCTTTTCAACACCTGCACACATATAAACAATAAGGACAGTCATCAAAGCTTCTGGTCACTGGGGAGTGAGGTGAGACCTTATAATCTCAAGGCCAGTATGTTGTGAGGTTGTTGCCTTCCCCAACCATCTATGGTGTTAAGTAGCCATTACAAACAACTGGGTCACCTGGGGAAAGTATATACTGTGCCACATACAATTATCAAAGCAGCTAATATGCCTTTGACTTTGTACATCAGTGCTCTAACCTCTTGGATACTTGCCTCATCTATGTTTGATGCATGTTGGTGTGTGTACACATTTTAATTATGTTTGTGAGCACGTGCATGAATGTATGCACAAATTAGTATTTATTCAAATACACAAATCTACATGTTCAAAGCGAATATAGTTGGAGAAAATGAATTTTTGGGGGAACTGGTAAGTTTCATCTGGGAAAAAGCTGCTAATATAAACACATAACTTAAACATCCGGTGTGTGTGTATATATTTATATAGTGAGTAAAATCAGGCATTAAATCACCTTGACATCTTTACGAGTAGGATAACTAAATGTGATGTTTTTAAAATCCACTTTTCCTTCAACCTGGTGTGGTTTCTCACCATCAAGACGAGATGCATCTATTTGTGGAATCTGTAACAAAATTGCAGACTGCTAATAAAAATGGCTGTAAAAGGTTCCGTATCTCCAGAAGAAACACAACACAACACAACATGACATCTAAATAAGGTGCATCTTGATTGGTTATTATCAAACAACAGAGGCAATGCATCTGAGATTCAAAGCATTGAAAGATAGAACTAATAATGCTAGTAAAAATCTCAACATTTGATTTTAAATCATCTTATAAAGAATAAATTTATTCTTTTTATTCTTTATAAGATGATTTAAAATCAAAGCAGGTTAGGATATTTAAAAAGTAGTGAAATGTACTTGCCCTTTTAATGATCTCGAAGACCTTTCCTGCAGCTCCTTTTGCAGCTGCAATTGTACCCATGTTTGGTGCAGCCTGTCCTAGTGCCATTGATGATGACAACACACAAAAAAAGACCTTCACAGAAAAAAAACATCCCATCATGTGGCATTGAGACCCAACTATGGTTATAAAATACAAATTTCATAAGTCCTCTTTTGACAATGCAGACAAGATCAAAAGCATCATAAATGCAGCAAAAATTCCATAAAACTTGCCTTATTAAAGTATAAGAAGATAATTAAAAAAAAAATTAAAACCCCAACTAGTCTCTCCAAAATAAAGCAGTTTACATGAATCAAGAAGCAAATGATAAAACTGAAGTTACCGTTAGGACATCCCCAGGTGAAAGCCCCTCACTGCCAAAAGAGCTATAATAATCATTCACCTGTCTGGATCCATACCTGAAGAAAATTTGAATACCTTGAGCTTGGAATCTTTTATTATCTAGACTGGCTTCTTTACTCGTTTTATACTTTTATACTTAAATCAAAGAAGCAAGGATTCAATTAAATACCAGACATCTCAGACCTTAAAACCATGAATGCATGCATATGTGTATGCATGCACACAAACATGCAAGAAAAAAAGGAAAGAGAGAGAAGAGGAAACATGCAAACACTGTTAGTTACCAAAAGGCCAGACCATAAGATCCAAAGATGCACAGCATGGTTACTCCAACTCCTACGCCTTGCACTGCACTTTTTCTGACACCAAGTTTCTGACTCTCTTGCAAAGCTTGGCTGTATCTGGACTCAGAGAAGAGATTACAGTATATTGCAGTTCTTAAAAACATAAGTATCCTTAGCACTTAAAATTGGCAGTTGTACTCTGAGTATGCAACTATTCTATTTTTTTTCATTTGTGTCATCTGAGAAATGTAAAGTAACGCACACAGCTTTGGTTAGGATAACTCAACGCAGTCGCATTGAACATGGATAAACAGTTTTAGCACCTGTGCTAAAGAAAACATCAGAAATAATAAATGAACAGCATACATACCGTTCCTTTTCCCTGTGCCAGCCATTGAAAGAGATCACTGTACGTATGCAGGAGAAGACCTCTTCTGCAATGCTACCAGCTTTTGCATAGGCAGCCTGCTCTTTCTCAGTCAGGGATGTTGTCAGCTGCAGGAAAAGCATGTGCAGATCTTTTATGTTTATTTCAAAAACAAATAATTATATGAATAAGTTGTATGAAGCGAATCATGATCAAAAAATTATAACAGTTGTGTGATATAATGAAAATTATCGGATAAGCTATATTCCACAAATGACACTAACAGAGGATGTTCGATCATGAAACATCTGATTGTCTGTGAGAGTGGAGGGCTAGAGGGCAATAACAGTAGGAAATGGGGGTTGATGTCTAATTTGACTGGGATTTTTTTTTTACTACTGAAAAGCACATGCTGTGTGTTTCTTTTTTTCATTGTTAGTAATGAGTGTTTATGTTGGGTGGGAGGACAAAGATTTTGAGATAGATATTGTAGAATTCCTTCTTTGAACTGGTATAGGGTAGATTCTATTTGTTCAAGGTATTTCAGGCTTTAATTGTCTTGTATGTCGATTCTTGGTATGGGAGTGTTAAGTTTGATTGAAAAGAAAGGTAAGTAAAGTAGTAAGGAAAGTCTAAGAAACATTTTGCCTGTTAATATTTTAAAGATGAACATACTTTTGCTGTGTTTAGTCTACTTGTTAGTGGAAGGGGAACCCTAGAGATGAGAAATCATGAGGGTGAGGTTTTGGTTTGAGTAGCACTGATTTGATAACTCTCCTTTGAACACTTACAAGAGGCCTCAAAGAAGCACCACTAGCAGTCTCCCACTGGGGAAAGAAGAGAGAGATTGGAGGCCTATGCGGGGCTGGGGGTAGGTTAGATGTAGATAAAGAGAGGATGACTGGAATGTGGTCTAGAATGTGAGCTTTTATTTTGCGAAGGGAATAAATAGATAGTAGTGCACAAAATTCACAAGCATTGGATTTGATGGACTTACTTTCATCAGAAATCCAAAAGAAATAACCAAAAGAGGAGCAATCGATATCATGACCAATGACAGTTTCCAGCCCTTGATGAAACCAATTATGAGGCCAGACAGAAATTGTGAAAATGAGCGGAAGACTGATCCAAACTTGTCTCCCAAACCCTCTCGAATGCGCTCTAAGTCACTGTGGAAGAGTTACAGCAAATAGTATTTTGATTAATAGATTCAAGTTTCTAATATTTATTTATATATTCATGTACATTTTACTTAATTGAAAATTCCAAATCATAAAAACACAGATAATATTTTTACTTGAATGTCTAACAAATGTCTTTGTTTCAGGAGAAAACCCTTACTTGGCAAGATAAACACAATTAAAGATTTAGATTTATTTGATGAATAATCTTTGCTGTTGAAGGATCAAAACCATCACCTTCTAGACCTGACAAAGATGTATTTCGCCAAAACCATAACATTTCTACAAACAGAATCAAAATAATATATATTCCTGCAATCACCACATCTTTTTTCACATAAGCAATAATCTACAAAACAAATTAATGTGAAAGCAATTATAACTTAGAATTATTTTTCATCAGTAGGGCTCATGATTTCTGATTTTTATGATCTATAAATGAATGGATAACAACACTATACAGCATTTGCACCTTACTCTGAAAGTCGAGTGGTGAGTTCTCCAGATGGGTTACTGTCAAACCAAGCCATGTCCTGACGGAGAATGGCTTTAAAAAATTCTCTTCGAATTTTCAGCACTTGACGCTCACTGGCTACCACCCATCCTATAATCTGTCACCAGAACAGTAAGTGGAGTACCTTTATGAAAATCTGTAGCATTCAGCTTTAATCTAGAAATATATCAAACATAAGAAAGCATATAATGCACACCATATATTTTCTCTGTCTGCATTCATAGGCACCACCTGCTCAGCTCATAACTACACATAAACACACGCAGTAGCTTTTCTCTCTCTTCTCTTAGTCTCTAGTGTGATAGCCTCAGACAGTGAAGAATGATTTTGTAGAATAATTGCTATTAGCAGGACTAAAGGTGCTGTAATCAATAACAAAGCTAATTACTTACTTGTATTATAGAGGCGACAAACACCCCAGCACCAATGTATGAGAGCTTGATGGAGTTGTCAGTCATTCTGTCATCAAAGTTGAAGCTGCCATTGATGGACAGGTTCATATTTGTGCCATTCGGCCTGTTTTGATAAATTAATACACCTTTTATATATGTGATTGGTGAAAATATTCTGTAATGAGGTTTGTTATTGTCATATCCTGACTATAGCTGTCACAGCTACAGGGTGATCTTGTTGCAAAAAACTGCACCATTGATGGCCATATGATGGTAATTTTACATTAGAAATAATTCAATCCAGCAAGAATTTAATTTTTTAACACAAAGGACTGTACATGTTAGCCTTGACAATATCAGCCATTAACCAAAATTAAAAAAGGCAAATCCTTAAAGTCGACAACTGCCAAAGTCCAACACATATATTCCATAAAATGTGAATGTAACTAAATATGAAATGTAAGTAACAAAGAAAGAGTGCAAGAGTTTTCATGAATAGTATTCTTACCGCTGATAAAATCATTGGTCATGCCGCCCAAGACAATAGCCATAAGGGGGAAGCCAGCTCCAACAGCAGCTGCTGCTAGAGTGCCAGTAAATATCAGGAATTTGTCCAGACATGTTGCATAACTGAACTGGATGAGAAAGAAATTAATAACTTGTATATATGTGCTACAGAAATGTTTTGGAAAATGGTGTTTTAATTTAGTATTTTGTAGTATACTAACAGTAACCTGTTCGGATAAAAACAAACACATAAGTATAATTATGCACAAACAGGCATTCACACACCCATCCATAAACATATGCATGCACCCACCCACACATGCACCCACATGCACTCACGTATGCATGCATACCCCCACCCACTCCACACACACACACACACAGAGCGTGTACACTAGTTAGATAACGACATGTGTACACTGTTAAATGGCCCATGGGTCAAAAAGTGTTTCCAGCTAAACGTTTTTCGCTTCTACACATTTGCCTATAATCCAGCCACATAGGACAAAGAAGAAGATTAATTAATGACGCCCAGGAAGTAATAATCAGTGCTATGCAAGCTGAGACAAGACAGCAGTGGAAACCAATACTAAGGTGAGCAAAGGAGAGAGGGAAAAAAAATGATGATGTTGACGTGAAAGACAGTTTTGAAATGTGGAAAAAAGGCAAGAGGTAGCGACTTGAAAAGCCAGAAAGTTAAGAGAAAGCACACAAAAATGAGAACAAGATAAGAGAATAAGAGAAAAAGGGATAAATAGATAGGGAAATAAAAGGCAAGGTCTTATTTCAAAAGCAAAAAAACTCAAAGCAGTAACTTAGAACATTAGATGACAATATTTAAAAACTTAAAACTTATACTAACCAATTCTCCCAAAGTAGCAACCTTTTGATCATCTTTTTTTTCTGACCTGAAAATGAAAAAATAGAAATACATTCCTTAAAACCAGCACAAATTGAAGTGCATATGGACTAACATGCAAAAAGGAAATAAATTTGTTAAGGAGAAATGTAGTTATACCTGTCAACATGAAGCGTCATCCACACTTAACATTCAAAACAATCCTAGATGCTTACTTCTTTTCCTTTTGTTTAGTCATTCCATACGCCCTTTTACAGCCTGTTGGTGAGCAGACCTTCAGAACAATTCGTACTGTCACCAAACTACCACCTAACAGCAAATCATTTCATCCCTTTCCTATTACGTGACTGGACCCTAGATACCAAATGATGCAAGGTCCTTTTTTTGTGAGCTTAAAATACCCAGGACATGGTTTTTGTCCAATATCAATTGCTGCCCTTGATTTGTTATCTTATCAGAAAGCATACCTGCCATTTTGTTATCTTGCATTGAGAAGCCAGTTAAAAAACATTTGAACATTTTATTAAGCGCTTAATTTTAGTTGCTACAGCAATTCATATGGAGTGACAGTATTTTCACTTGAAAGGAGGTGTAAAAGGACATGGACCTAATGTATGAAGTGTGAGAGGCGCAGACAAGGAATGGACAGAACACATGCAAGTGAGCCTATAAGAACTATATGGCTTCAGTCTTGTCTTGGTGTAGTTGGTCTTTGTTGTTTGTCATCCAGCTTTTGGTGTTTTTATATCAGGTGGGTTTAAATCAACTGGGTCTGTGCGTTATCAGGTGTTTCACTGTCCTAAAAATGAGTCATCTGTGTTGAGGTGGTGTTTGGTAGGATGTGAAGTGATCATATGACATACGAAGGAGAGGTGTAGATGTGAAGAGAACAGGGCTAAGGACGGAGCTTTGGAGAGCACTGCAGGTCAACGGGACAGCTAGGGTCAGACTGAACACTTACTGATCCAACCTACAGTCCTGCAAACCACAGTCGATGTCGGAGTAACCATACAAGTAGCTCGGTAAACGCGCGCGCGCACACACACACACACAAACATACGCAACACATGCACGCATGCAATGATGCAAACATACAGAGAGTCTGAAGAATTTTACTCTCCCCTTACAGACTTTCTGGAAAGTTTTCTCCCCTTTTCTCCCGTCCCATCAATCCCCTCTGTGGTCACCCTCTGACGTCACATCGAGTTTAAAAATGATGTAATGTAAACAGCAGACGTCATGCGTGTCGTCATCTTTATTTTGGCAAACTACGGGAAGATGGATTCTTCTACCATGAGAATATTTTCCACTGATCTTTTCACTCTTTGAGTACTGAGTCTTCACTGAGTACAGCTTAGTGACTCACCCAGCAGTGATGATCAAAGGTGGCGGAAAGAGAGCGGTTTGAACTCCATTATCTTCATACCACGTCCTAAACACGTTAAACCAGTTCCACTACGGCCATAGGCTACAAAACCTTCACCGGTTACTTTTTAATTACCGAAATTCGATGCAGACGAACATGTCCCCATCCTTCCCCCAGAATACCTCCCACAAATGAGGAAGAGAGCAAAGGTTACAAGGGGTGGGCATCTTGACGACAGAGCTATAAACGCTTTCATTATTTCTACTCTAAAAAGCTTTACATGTGGATTAATGTAACTGAAGTCGTCTTTGAAAGTCGAAGCCAATGCTTATCGAGTTCATGTATACAAAAGGTGAGGACTGTTTCTATCTCGAATTAAGGACATAAAATTGAACTAAAACCGGTCCTTTGAAAAAAAAAAAAAAAAACGAACAGAAAAGTAATGTGTCTGGGTGTCAAAGGACGGGTACTCGGGTAACTCGCTCGAATAAGCGAGGGACGAATCTTAATAACGTCACAGCTCCCACAGTCAACAGGTAGATGTTGTGATGCACAGTTTCTCTGCTGACTTCTACGACTATTCTCTTACAGTATCCCCATTCCTCTACCCACCTCTCACCCGCTTCAAAACGATCGAGGGATCGAGAAACCAAACACAAAATTCAACACTTAGAAAGAATCCACGCTGTTAAGAATTAATCCACCCTGTTCGCAGTTGATTGATGCTGTTGTTACGGCTGTCATACACACATCTCACCATGCAACATTAACCGAGTTCCAGTCTCACCCTGCTGAAATGTGGTCTGTTGAGTTTAACTGTAATCTAGGACTGAGCAAACATGTACCTTGCATTTCACGTGCCATGTCAAATGTCAAAGGTGATGGCCGTAGACAAAACTTTATTTAACTATGATGTTCAGGAAGTCTACTTTACATTCCCCGTGTTTCAAAATTTTCGACAAGAACAACATAGACGCTGTTGGAGAAGTAAAATCATCATTATCAGTTGCAAGCCTGAACACCATCCAATCCATTTTGCTGTGAGGTCTGTCGAGCAGAATTTTAACGCTCTCAACCCGCTCTCACAGGGAGAAAGATTGAGAACTTAATCAGCACGAGGGAAAGTGTCCATGCAACTTTCAACTTCTTGTAGTTTAAAGTTTATTGCTGCCACTGATTAGAGTTGCTGTTCCTCTGCTTGTGAAACGGTCTCGAAGTATATTACAAATGGTCCTCTCGCCCCGTCCCTCTATTAATATACGTAGAGATACATTAGAAAGAAAAGAGAGTGAAGAGAAGTGGGAGAGATAGCTATAGGGAGGGAGGAGAGAAAGAAAATGTAAAATAACTTTTAAATGCATAGCAATATGTCTCTCTCTCTCTCTCACACACACACGCAGGCACGTTGCCTAACGACAGTTCCCCGACGACACAAAAGAATGTGCATAGACTACACATTTTACCATACAGGAAACGAAGATTCAAAAACAGGATAAATGTATTTACCTTTTATCTGCTGAATTGTCAGGAACATCAATCCTATCATCGATTCCTTCATCTTGAAGGAGAGGAGTGGTTTCATTCACTGCAGGCATGCTGCCGAAGTCCTATGTACACAACTGTCGTCTATCCACCCTTGCTCCTGTAAACAAGGTAAGCAGATAGCCGATGAGTGCTGACGTTCGAATTAAGAGCGCGCTGGTTCAATTCCCGATTAGCTGGCGGGAATGGGTACCTGACTCCACAGAGGGTTGGAGAAGGTAAGGCAGCCAGGGAGAGGAGATGTGGGGTCTCTAACACCTCAGCCCCAACGACCTGAAAAGGTTAGGTTATGACCTTTACCTACCTGTAAACAAGGAAAGGGAGGAGGTCTGCCGTCAACCGTGGAGTTGTCGACCTTAATTGATCCCGGGGTCAACACGCAGTATTGTCGTCGTTACTGCAGGTCTGTTTGCAACAGAAATGTATGAAAGTCTTTTACAGTGCTCTCTCTCTTAAAGAGTTGGTGATAAAATCAACTGACAAGTTTTTTTTAAAAATAGCACAGTAGCTGAAGCTAATGAACTCGGATCTCGATCGATCACAAGGCAGCTTAGGTGGTTTCCCCTGGATACTGCTGTTTCCTCCACGTGTATGTCTGTAGATGTTAACGACTATGTGAGATGCATTTGATGACTGTTATGCATAGTGCGTGTTCATGTTCTTTGGTGTATGTGATTTTATAAAACGCCTTGAACCTAACACGGGAGGATGTGCTGTAGTAATAGTGAGCGCACACACGCAATTTTCCAGTCAATATTTGACTACCCCAGTTTAAGACGTGTTACATTACTAACAGAACTCATGCACGTACTGTACCTACTGACCCACTTTTTCCTGCTTACTGTGCAGGTGATTGACATATCTTGATCGTCTGCTGACCTTTCAACAGGCAATGTTCAAGTACTCTGTTAGACGGTGAGAATCGCAACAGGGATACCCCACCCTGTCCTCGAGAGTACATGTGTCGTATACTTTGATTTGTCGTTATATCGACGTATTTATCACCTACCTTTTACATTTCCTTAGTTTTCAAAAACAATAAGCTAGCTAAGTCCTGAGAGCTAGTTCTGTGGACGACTGTACGGGTGGCGAGGGAGTGTGTGTATGGCTTTTTTTTTTTTTTTTTGGTAACGTCTTTGGACAAAAATGACGAGAGAGAGAATTCTGTCAGGTTACAATTTTGCAAGCAGACGACTACTTTCTATATCGCTTTGAATGTAATTATACCGGGCTTGTCTGAAGGAGTCGTGAAAGAGCATCGGTGGCAGCTGCCTTCTGGCGGTAACATGCCGCACAGCATCACTAATCATTTTCTTTTCATCATCGTCTGACCACTGTTTTCCGGTGTTGTGACAGTCCATGGACACTAATGTGTAGAGATCGGAAGATGTGGACTTAGCATGTTTACATTTCCCACCACCCACCCACAAACAATCCGATTCTAGTCATAATAGTTTAGTCTGTGTTTGCTTATGCAAAAGGCTGCAATTTTCGTGCAGTGTATTTCGCAACCGTTCAATGTGATGTCGAAACCGTGTGTCCAGAGAACCAAAAGAAAAATATCAACTTATCTAAGAGATCAACGATCAACGTCCCTGCTATAGGGACAAGGAACACATGAACATGAGGATGCAGTTGATACTTAAATATACAGTTCACCTCTAACATTAGGTGAACTATAGACAGTCGCCTGGGGTGCAGTCATGAAGAGGGTGGGGGTGGGCCCACAAAATGGCATTCTGTTCTTTTTTAAAAGAGAAAAACGTTAGGGACATAGAATGACATTTGCAGGACACCTTTCATTGGTTGTCTTCACTGGTTCTCGGTACATGTGTACAGGAAAGCCTCATCATCCGAGGGCGTGAATACCAAGTGGTGAAACCGTGTCACGAGATTACAGTTTTTTCTCTTTTTGTTTACTCGCTGAGAGAACTTCCCTTTTCCTCCACCTAACCCAGCAAGTGGTCCCATTTCACTTTGTTTGCGAAGATTTTCTGCTCTTTATGCTGTACTCGCTGCGGAAGGAGGTTGCTTGGTAATCCTCATCTTTGGAATCGCGGCACAAACATTTTCTGACGCAAACAATACATCGTCTTCGGTATGCATGACCTTGGTGTATCACATGTTTCCTCTGTCCGCTTGTTCTTCCTCGTTTTTTATCTTTAATTTGTTCTCGGATTTTATATATTTTTTTAAATTTATATCTTTACATTCGCGGTTTTGTATTGCAATGATCATCAGCCACTCTAGGTCCTGCGGACGACTGCACACGGGTTTACATTTACTGATTTGATGTGAGAAGCGCGAAGAAAGTGAGTGCGGATACATGTAATGAATTACGCGAAGCTCAGCTTGATAAGCACAGAGACATATTACGCAAGAATACTGAATATAGTAGGTCACGGCCTGTGGCAGCGGGATTCAAGCTCCACCACATCCACTTGCTTGACATTTTAAATTTTGCAGGGGATAGCGCGAACGCAGTCCCCCTTACGCATAAATTACGCACTCGAGTCACCCACATTTGGGGTGATCGCAGGGGTCAACCCGCCCGAGGTGCAATGGACAGGCCTCGCCCTGGGAGGACCTCCTTGCTGATCAAGGTGCCTCCCGTGCCAGGTAAGTATGCTTAACAGTGTAGGGTGCACCGACCAACACAAACTATTTGTGGGCAATTTAGTGGTGGTCAAAGGCATAGAACATTTATTGCTTTTTTTCTTTCATCACTGTAACTTAGTCAGTAAAATCTCTTCAGTTATAAACAATATGCATTGCTGAATGTTTCTGTCATTTTATTAATTTTTTTGGCAAAACCATCTGTTTAAATTTCTCAAAGCAAAGTAAAACGACAACAAGTTTAGATAATTGCAATCTTCGCGCCATTAGCATATCAGGGTTACCTCTCTTGCTTAGTGAGCTCTAGAGTTCAACTGTGTGCTATAAAGAAAGGGGGGCTTTTATCACTTCAGTGAATTATTTACATTACTATTTCTTGGTATTTTTAAAGCAAATAAAGGTAGATAAAATATTGGACAACTTTAAATTATTTCAAAAGTTTTGCCAGCTTTGACCCATATCGAGGGAGGGTACATGGACTTTCTTTCACTGAGCGAAAAGCACACTAGAAAAAGCACAGAAATGTACGCATGTGACATTCAGTAGGTGTAACGAACTCAAACTTTTCAGCAGGACTAAACGTCTCAGTTCAAACTTCCGCTGCTGTGCCTTCGAATAGTAAGCTATTCTATACCACGACCGATGATATTTCGAAAATATCAGCAAACTATTCGAAGGCACAGCAGCGAAACCAAACGTCTCGTCATGAAGCGAAGAAAAATATAAAGCTTATCGGTCATGTGAATCTTCGATTGGCATTTTACTTGAAATAAAAGTAAAGGACGAAACATATTACAACATTGCAAAAGCAAAATTATGCAACTCACAATATGCTTTGAGCTGGTTTTGATAAATAAACCCAAGAAAATGTTTATTAATCCATCGGAAGTTTGAACTGAGACGTTTAGTCCTGCTGGGAAGTTTGAGTCCGTTACATAGGCACACTTACGAGCTTTGGCTGTGCCTCTGCTTGGTAGACAGCGATTTTCTTTATAAAGCTTTGTAAACATACTGTTTATGCCTACGGCCATACCACGTTGAACACACCGGTTCTCGTCCGATCACCGAAGTTAAAGGCCGAAGTTTTCTGTCAGGACAGAAGACAGTGGTATCGCCCGTGCGAGGGAAGGTAGGAGTACACGCGATGCTATTTGTGTCCAGTCGTCTCAAATTACTACTGTACCTGGACAAAGGCGGGGTAGAGATCAGAGGCACCGCCGACCCGCCTGGCAATAAAACTTCTTCCTCCTCCGACCATTGTACTTGCCGCAGGGTCTGATCGCTGAGGCGAAACGACTTCTATGTGAACCTACTGTCACAGGCTCTAGCCTAGCAATGCAATGTCTTTCTGAGCTGAGTACTTGGTGCTGGCGGTTAGAAAGCTGAAGTGAAACGGTTTCCAACTGAACACACTGTCAGGGTTAGGACTGAATGTATTCTCCACCAACAAACAAAACTAGAATATACAAAACAGAGAAGAATGAACAGCGCAAGTGACACAAACATAAAAACAACTGAATTTTTAAACAAAATCAATGGCTGGAGGCACTGCCGTACAGATTGATACATAACAAAGCAAAATCACCAGTATAACAATGGAAGCACAAAATTTAACACTATTACTCATCCTTCAATTGATATCACAGAATAACAAACATGTAAAGTGAACAAGATAAAAATCAGCGATAACATACGAGTGGGTCTTGCAGTCTTAGACTGGAAGGAACATGTCTATATAGACAATACATTTATCGGTGTGGAGCTGTACCGTGGTAACAACAATTCAGTTTTGAAAGTACAAACATTGATGGTAAATTATTATCTCATTAATGAATGATGGTTGGAATTTGTTATTTAAATTATATTATTAATTTCCGAATCTTCATCAGAACTACTGTCTGTTTCAGTCAACATATTTTCCTCATGTTCGGAATCAAATTTGTATTGTTCAACGACACATCTCCAGATATCCTCTACTAAATTATAAGTTTTCTTTTTTAAAGTGCGTTGTCCAAGCTGTCTCCGGCTGTGCTGTACACTTGCTTTTTTGTAATTTGAAGTAGAGTCTCTATCAACATGTTCATTCCAGTCTAAAACAGCGAGACCCATGCGCATGTCATAGTGCATCGTGTTTTTAATATGAACACGCTTAGGCAGATACATCAGACATATATTATTAAAACTTTCAACATAAAATGTGTCCCTAGACATCACGTAGTCCTCAGGATGTTTATACAAAACATGGCCGTGTAGAAAGTCGCTCAGCAGCTTGACAGCAGCAGAATCAGTCAGCACTATTAGAGATGGTATATAGAGCGATTGCCTGCAAGGTGAGGCTAGGTTACACTTGTCATGGATGTTTTGGAAATGTGTAATACATCCATCCAACAAGTGCCTAAGTCTCACAGGGTCGCCATCGCAATGATCTATACACCAGTACACATGATCTCTGACCGCTGCTGTCTTGTCGCTGAGCTGAGGATGCCACGTCTTGCCGATGTTGACTTTACTACCTTGCGCCAGTTTTTTCATCCCAGCTTTGATACTCTTAGCGACGTGCCACCTCTCGTTGATGTTTCTAACACCTTTATTTTTTACTAACTTATTTATTGTCACGTTACGATCGTGAACGTGTTCTTGAATTCTAACACCTGACTCATTCATACTTGCATACATCCTCTCACATCCCACTGCCTCATGCCGCTGGGTGCACACGTTGTCCTCTTTGGTGATATGCTGGAGGTTTACAACCTTGTGAGTCGACAGTCCTAAAGTAACATGATCAGTGTGATACGAATTTTTCCGGCAAGCGTGCCTTGCATCTGTCATCACACTGATCCCGTCGGTCACAGGAGACTGTTCTGCTGCAAGTGCAGCTGCGACGGACTGGCGCTTCAAGACGTCAACGACTGCAGAAAACCGTGGAAGCCTTTTCCTCAAAAATGTATCGTTCACATGTCCCAAATTGGCAAAATTAGAAATTTTTTTATATTGAATGGGGATGATCCCCGACGTAATGTACGCAAGGTACATTCTTTCGTTAGCAAAATAACTGTCACCTAGTGGGGACGACGAGCTCCAGATGATAGTATGTCTGTTGGCACAGCCAAAGTGATGATCAGCACATGCCATCCATTGTTGAATTATTCACTTCGAGCGAAGAGGTGCACGAGACTGAATGTGCATGAACTTGATCAATAATATCCTTCACCTTGTCGTGCTCACCAACAAACAAACATGGGATTGCTGATGATGTTTGTTCTTGCATGGGTACATTATCACTATCTTGACTGCAGGGAAACTCAGGACTTTCACCGCTCAAGAAATTATCCAGTAGAAAGGACACAAAAGCAGACCGGGACTTATATCCCGATTTTTTTAGCCCAAGTTCAAACTTATCATTAAATATTTTTCTTGCTTCTTCATCATCAAAAAACAAGCGTATATCTTTTGTTACAACATTATACTCGTAGGTTTTAACAGTGCCGTCCACTAAAGTTCTCTTACTGCGTTTCTTCAGTGGCGTTGGGTTTTTCTCCATTGTAGACTGGTCACACTGTTTGGTAAATCCAGGTAGCGAAGTTTTGAGCTGAGAAATCACTTCGATGTTCCTCCCCAAGAGTTGATCGCAAAAAGCCTCGAGTTTGCCTTCAAACTCAAAATCGAAACATCTGGCACGTGGCATTCATGCATTCGATTGGTCAGACATACCACGTGTCCTACCATTACAACCAATCACACACTACAGTTAGTGTATGACGTAGGTCCCATCAGCCTCTGCGTGTGTTACGTAATTCAATTGCCTAATTGTCACTCGTTTCTAGTTCGCGTTGCGTAACATTGTCCTTTCTCTTACGTAATCAAAGTACGTAAGTTTCGCTCTAAGGCTTGTCTGTTACGACGATAACACCTCGTGGCTACATCTCACCCTGCCTTACGTCACCGTCATGACGTGAACGGCCACGTGACTATCTGACTCTTCCAGGCTCGCATTCTGTCCGCGTCGTGCTAGTTTGAGTACAATTTTTTTTTATTTCATTCACAATGAGTTTCTCTGCGATACTGTGGGTCGATACTACCACAGTAACATCATCAGTGTCATGTGAAGTTTTTCCACATGTGTGCCTTGCATCTGTCATCACACTGATCCCGTCGGTCAGAGAAAACTGTTTTGTTTGAAGTGAAACTGTTACAGACTGGCGCTTTTCACAAATGTATCATTTACATGTCCCACATTGGCACAATAAACATTTTTGAAAATATTGAATGGCGATAATCCCCGATGTAGTGCAAGGTACATTCTTTCACTTGCAAAATAACTGTCACCTAGCGGAGACTAGTTACAAAATACAAACGATATTATGTCCGGTAGGACAACCAAAGATGATCAGCACATGTCCACCCATTTTTGAAATGTTCACTTGAAGCCAAGAGGTGCACGAGACTGAATGTGCATGAACGTGACCTACAATTTTATTCACCTTGTACTCACCAACAGACAAACATGGACTCTGAGTTACAGGTGTTACAAGTGTGAATTGTTCCCCATTTGTAAAGGTACGAGCATTGCACTCAAACAGATGTACTTTATGTCAGTCACCAGATGAATAACCTGAATATTGTGAATATTATCAACCCTTATGAGTGAAGAAAGACATAGAGAGATGAAAACAGATACACGAAAGCATCAAAAATAAAGTTTTAAAATTCAGTTGTCTTTGTGTTTGTGTCATTTCCGCTGTTCATCTCTTTCTCCCTTATTTTCTTTTTATTTGATGGAGAATACATTCAATTGCCGGTCCTAACTCTGACTGTGACAGTATGTTCAGTTGCCAACCGTTTCACTCCAGCTTTCTCACCGCCAACCCCAAGTACTCGGCTGAGAAAGACGGTTTATCGCCTGCGATCTCCACTTTGCCTCGGGGCCAGGGTAGCAATTAGGGAAGACTGACCGCTGGTACTGACCCCGTGTACTCCTACCTTCCCTCGCACGGGCGAAACCATTTGAAAACACGCCCATTTCGACTTCGGCCTTTAAGCAACGTCGGGCCCGGTTAGTACTTGGATGGGTGACCGCCTGGGAACACCGGGTGCTGTAGGCGAATTTCTTTTACTTTATTGACTTCATAATTTTCTTTCTTTCGTCATTTTTTAAGCAATTTTCGACTTAAGGTGTTAAGGACATGGAAGCTTTTCTCTCTAGTACACATTCTGTTTTTAACAACTTTTTTTTCTGTTGCTGTTGAGCCTTCGTCTTTAAAATGTCGCACATTATCTATCATCAGCCAATATTTTCCAGAAAATTGTCTTTCGATGATTGACCACATGCTCGCCACTCGACTATCGGACTTCAATGTGTATCATGCGACGCCACGCCATAATAGACTAAAGCTATAAGTTAATTAAGTCAATTAAGGAGGTCTGTAATAGTCTTTACACGCTGTACAAATTACGGCTCTTGCCGAACAAGCGACTTATACATTACATTAAAGAGTTTGCTTTGTTTCGTCTGTGTGCGCGCACGTCTATGTGAACTGAGCTGGTAATTATGTAGGCACTCACGCTAGCATGCACTGATCATGCTCTTTCTCTCTGCTTTATTCGCTTCGATTTTAGTCTGTAATAATAATATCACTCGATCAGTAATCACCTCTCTAAGCAAATCCACAGCCATTACTAGAAGCCTAACTGCAACTAACACAAAACTTTATTACTGGCATAATAGTACTTTACCAATCTTCTCGGACACAAATTACAGTTAAATTCCAAATAATTACCTACCTTGCCTGAGCGAAGAGCCGCACCTTGTCCCCCGTTGCAGATAAATAACAAGTGACAGAGTACACGCCTGCTCAAAGCTGAAGAGGCTTTATATATTTCTCTTTGTATGGGTACACCAGTACCTGGCAGACAGCGAGTACAGTTAATTGTGTGTGTGTGTACTTTCAAGGAATATGTTCTGCAAGCCGTCACTGACACACGGTTGCGACAGGAATAACTGACTGCACTGCCGTGTCCCTGTCCCCTCCACAACCCCGAAGGATTGAAATTGATCCAGTACGTCTGGCGGATATAGTAACCACGTAATAACAACGTAGCCGGCATGCGTAACGTGCAGGTGCAGCACGAGATATGAAAGTAACTTCAACTAAGAAGAAAGAGCAAATATATCAGTCATTAGATGCTGATTAACTGGACGGTTTCTGCGCAATGAATGGTGGGCATTTCATCAGATAATGATGATGGTGTTTCAGGAGAGGTTTCGTAGCCGGATGGCTAGTGCGTTCGACCGGAGATGAATCTCAGTTCGTATTCTCGATCGCTTGGGCTTGTGACTGTGACTCCCCTGCCATTATGCGTCTCCGGTTTATAAGGGTAGGAACAGGAAATAAAGGGCTAGAGAACGGCATATACACATTTAACACAATGAATATAGTCACCACTGAGGTGACATTCCCCTTACCTCCTAATAGTACAACAAGCCACAATTTTTGAGCTCATATTCTGCCGGGTAGGGGCTCAGACCCCGAGTTACATGTGATTAACATTTTGTTTTAAAGATCTAGTACATAAGACCTTGATCGATCCTCGGATGATGGAAATTCCTTTTGTTCTCTTTCTTTAACTATATATATCTTGCATTGCGAAGAAATTTTACTGATGAAAAAAGTGCTTTCACACTGTGTTTAGTAGTAGCCAAATGCTCTATAAATGAATTTGCTTTATCAGGCTGAACTGTACTTACAGTGATACCTCGGTTCTCGAACGCCTTGACTTTCGACCAAATCGGTATTCGACCATGAAATTCGAGAAAATTTTGTCTTGGAATCCGAACAAATATTTGGAACTCGAACATCCGAACGTCCGAGATGAGCCGAGTTGAGCCGAATGGCGTTCATTTGGGCAAAATGCAAAATGGGCAGAAGTCGCAAATTTTGTTGAACAACATCACCCTGATAAAGTGGTAGCAAATAGAGCAGTTAACATTTTTAATGACAATGTTATGTCCACTTTCCAAAAAATTTTGGAAAGGAGAAAAAAACAGCAAACAATTGACAAATTCTTGCGTAAAGAAATCAGACAAGCAACTGCAGAGCAAGATTCTGATTCTCCTCAGCAAAAGATACAGAGAACAGAAACACCCAAAGAGCAGTTACCCTCTGTTTTTATTGAAGAGGACTCCCCTTCAAAACAATAACCATCCCCCTTCCCTTCTCCCTCCACATTCATTCCCTCCTGCCATAAAGTTTGGTACAGGTACAGTAAATGAAACACAATTTACTGTACTGTACTGTACAGTACATTTTTTGTTTTGTTTTAATAAATACACTTTTATTTCTTATTTCTTGTTGAGACTCATGTTTTTCTACATATTATATACAAATTAGGCCAGTAAATAGGTATTTTCTGGGGCCTGGAACGAATTAATCCAGTTTCCATTATTTCCTATGGGTTTCATTGCTTCGGTTCTCGAACAATTTGGTTCTCGACCGTCCTCCCGGAACGAATTATGTTCGAGAACCGAGGTATCACTGTACATGCTTTGTTGTGATATAGCTGCTGCTCGGCGTAAAACAAACTTCTCCTCACCCCTACCCTTGGACTGTCTCCAATCGCAGGAGCCTCAGTTGAAGCATGCGTAACCGGAGGAGGATGTGAACAGGATGCAGCTTGTTGCCACAGTGGCTAGAGATGGAGGGACAAGACTCAAACAACAGAAACTGTGTGCAGCATGCACCTTCTACTATAGGAAAGCTTGTCGCTACATACTCACCTCCTTAGAGACACAGTTACTGGCTCAAGGCGAACGGAAAGGAGTGATAATCCCTGAAGAATTAGGTAAGAGATTTATAACGCTTGTATATAGTCGTCACAGGGGCATTAAATGTGCAGTAATATTAAATTCGTACAGCGTATGTATATAAATACTCTTCAAGTGCCACTAAACCCGAAATGCAGGTTTGCAAAAGGCGGTTCAGTAAAGTGCGGATAAATGGGAAGAAATAGAAATTTGATTCTTAAAAAAAACAAAACAAAAAAAAAAACAAAAACAAAACTGATACAGTTGTACAACTTGGTTGTTACTAAAGGTTATTTTGAATTGGGATCTTTTTCTTTTGTTGCCAGTCAGGCGCAGGATGCTAAACACCGTGCTTTTCTTCCTTCCTTTCTTCTGATGACTGCCGCTGACGAAGGACTCCGCTTGAAAAGCCCTCCCACCCTCCGCGTCGACGTGGCCTGACTTCATTTTTGTACTTTCCTAGTCAGTCAGTAGGGTAGGGGGACGCAGGCACACCGTGACATTTTTATGGTTCATGGCCAGGGCAACGACATGTAGTCACGTGACAGACACTTAATTTTGGTGGGGTGAGAAGTTCGATTGGGGAGATGATATATAAGCAATCGAAGTTAGGAGAAGAAGGGGTTAGACTTTTCCCCCTTGAGAGTTTCAGTTGGATTACATATGGTCGCCAAGAGAGTGTGCTCCTTTTACTGTGCCTGAGATCAAATTCTTAAAGAATTACATGTCCTCTGCTACACTTCGGAGGGATCAAATTAAAAAATAAAACATACAAGCATCAGCTTCATTTTGAAAAAAGTCTAAGCTTTTTTTTTTATTTGCGTTGTTATTTTATTACGCAGCTGGTCCAACTCCATGTAAGCAAGTAAGGGAGACTAGGTTACAAATTATTGTAGGTTAGGAACACGTGCACTGTAAATTGTAGGTGACTGTGCAGCTTAACGGCAAATGAATTTATCTGCACTTTTAACTTCACGTGAGATTATCTAGGCGTCAGGATTGAAGTACCCAACACCTCTCTACTCAGTAGAACTAAGTACACTAGCTGTTATCGCCTCACCCAAAGGTTCATGGAATGTATGAATGAAAACCAATGAATGAGAAAGAATGAAGCTTGATGCTTGACTGATCAAGTGAAATGGAGAAAAGAGAATAAAGAAAAACCCCAAATAAATAGCTCTCATGCTGAAACCTCTGTTTAATGCATTTGTAAACAAGAGAGCAACATGGTCGACATGGCAACACAGTATAAGTACATATGCACCCACTTGTGAGGGTGAAAACACGTTATCTCCCCCAGATATAAATCTGTCAACAAGCGTCTCTCTTACAGATTGTCAACGATAACATGTAACACCATACCAGACCGACCTCACATTGCATCAGGCGAATCCGGGTTTATCAGTGTCAATCTCCTGCTTGTTAACTCGGGCGTTGTGTCTTGTGAGGCAGCATTGTTACACATATTATGCATAATATAATAAGTATTGTTCATGCCTGGGTACTGTTCCCATGTGTGTAGGTGGGTGGGTGAGGTGAGGGGGTGGCGGTGAGTCGGGGACAAAAGATCTCACATCGGCATAGTGCGTGCAAGATCCGAAGGTCGAACACCAACGCAAGAGTTCCGTGTCACGTGGTACATTGACTTCTCATGCCCGGCAGCTGATTTGTGTGTGTGAAAAGGTCTCAGTGAAGGGAAAAACTTCGGGACCCTGACGTCAGCGACCTTGGCAGTCCTCGTTCAGAGGAACCCTTTGCTTCAAACTGTTGCCAGCTATGAAACATGTTTTGGCGCTAATTCAACAACTTTTAAACACTATGAAAGGCTGCATAAAGTTTATTGCGACATGCAACATAACTCAAGGCCTAAAACTGATGACAGGTAAAAGTAAAATAAACAAGGGCCCTAAACAACCGAAACAATGTCAAACTACAAGTAGGTTACATTAGTGAAGATCGCGCGCACTGTCTCGATCCGTAGCGTAGGGGTTATCTTGCTAAAGAAAACAAAAACAGACCGATTAAAATAAACAATGTCAGTAAGGGAGTAAACATTGATTTCTTCTATCTTCTTTTAAAGATTTGATTATATATATATTGAAAAAATAATTTTTCAGTGGGGATCAGATAACAAACACTGAAGAATGGGAGATAACAAGCGAAACCTTTCTGTGTGTCTTATGTCCCTTTGATTAGTTTATCCTCTGCAAGTTTTAGTTGTTAAGTGTGGCGTCTATGCACATAGTCAAAATGCTCAGGTTATTAGCTTGAGTATTATTTTAATAGCTTAACTAAGTAACTGAACAACATTTTAATTCAGGTGGACTTTTGAAAACGTTATCAAAGAGACTGGTATAAACTTTACAACAAAATTTGATTGTTTTATGGTAAATTGCTGTTTGTTCGTTTGGGCTCAGCGCATTGAGATCACCTCCACACAAATTGTTTTACAAATCTGATTATTAATATTTAAGGAGGAGAAAGACAGAGATATAAGTGACTACAGCAAGAAATAAACTTTAAAGCTTTACAAGAACGAGACAGTTGGAGCCTATAGAACCACCAAGACCGTGAACCAGAGACAGGCTGTATTTCGGAATGACAACATGCTTAAAACGCTTTTTATCTTGCAGACCTGGCGTAGAAAAGTGACTACACCTAACAACAGCTGGAAAGACATCAATGACAGGAACTCGAAATCTTTATGTAACTGATGCTTGAATGTATTTGGAATGAAGTCGGGTGGTAGTGGTGGTGTCTGTGTAACAATTGTGTGTATAACTAAATTATAAATGGTTGTAAAAGCCTAGGCTTATGAAGGATTTTATAGAAAAAGTCGCATTTAATTACTGCTATTTCCAGCAAATTATTTTATTATTATTATTAGTAGTAGTTGAAGATACACGATTAAGTCCGCATGACTCAACATTCTGTTGGCTGTCGCTCGGGAGTTCACGTGTTACGACGAAATCATTTTTATTTGACACAATATTACAACTCATGTCTTGGAAAATAAAGGACCTGTGAACCAATCCGATTTCGCTTGTGTTTTCCATTGAAAGAAAATTATTATGCTGTGGGATCCTCATAAAGATTTCAGCGAAACGAAAATCTTTTAATGTCTATTTAACTCGTGCGTCTGTCTCCCGTTTCTGTCTATTTATTCTTTTTGTTTGTGTGCGTGTGTGTGTGTGTGTGTATTACAACTAAGTACCTGGTTTGTCGGTAACGGTTATCTCACACACTATCACTGCTAATAACCAACTTGATATCAAAAATATAAATTATGATAATTAAAGACATCGTTGTATCTGGTGTAAACGTGACTTCATCTTTCAACAGAAAAGCGTCAGAATGTAAACGGAAAGACTCGGAGGAATAAATGAACAGAAAAAGTCAACTTGTGCATGCTTCCTTTTCCAGTGTGATTTACTTGTAAACAAGTTTCCTCGGGATGCATCTTGATAAAAATTTTTAAAAAATTCAGACAAATTATAAAAAACAATTTAAAACAGCGAGAGACTAACAATTTTTTTCTTCTGTTTTAATATATTTAATTTTTTATACCTGTATTTTGGAATGACATCATACCTTTGTAGCGGATAAGAGTGTAGAGAGGGATGGGGGTAGGTTCTCACCTGTTGCTGACCTGTCCCTGTATTTCGTGGAAAGCGTGGGCCAAGAGATTTGTGAACTCTAGGTGCTGGTCAAGCAGTGCTCACCCCTGGTGTAGCATGACCGGGGTGGGTATTTAACCCCGACTGTAAGCGGCCAGTGGTGTGCTGCTGCTACTGAACTTTTTGCTCAAGACGAACTGCTGCTGAAGGTGCCAGGCTGTCGCTGTGTGCGGAGAGAACAAGCGCCATCTGACGGAAGGTTGTCAGAGAAAGTCAGTCAACCGGAGCTGGCGAGAAGGCGGTGCGAGTCGAATCAGCGCTTCAGAGTGTCGAGCGACGGTGCCCCACCATCACCTGTTTCAGCGACACCCACCGACAGAGAGGAGGGCCGAGCAGTGAGCTGAAGATAGTCACCGCCTTGTTCACCGCACCGTTACCTCCGGGGGACCTCCGACGCAAGTCAAACACATGAGCTATCGGGGACGCCGACGAACCTCCACGAGAAACGACAAACAGAAGGTAAGACTTTTACAATATTCAAGTAAGAGGGAGGTTTCGAGCCCTCGTTGATATTCTCCACCTTTTTCTACGGGGTGTTGATGCAGAACTTTTGATTTAAATATCAGACGCTGAGAGTTTAGAAACACTTGAGAAGGTAAATATGTATCTGTTAGGTATTGAATGTTTGTAGCAGAGAATAGACATAATTGTTTAAACTCAAGTGACAGTTGATTATGTGGAGCTGTACCGGCAACAACTAGCACATGTGGTGGATTCATTTTGTCATTGAACGTGCTTAAGCTGGTTTTAGTAGCCACTGTGTTCTGTGCGACTTAGCAAATATTGTGTTTATTATTAGTTTTTTATAGGTTTTTTTTTTTTGCTTGTGTAGTAGCATTTTGCATTATTTTGTACCAACTAAACTTTGTAGTGATTATCGCCTGGACTGCCTTGCTGGAGTCACAAAAAATTTCTCTTGACGCATAATTAGTGTTTGTCCGGTAAGGGAGGTCCTAAACTGAAGCGAACCTCCTGTTGTTTATTTGAAAGAGTGCGCATGTCCGGGAAGACCGTGACAACCTTAAACGCTTTTCATCTTCCATGGATACTATAACAAGTGTGCTCACATACGAAAATAAACATAAGAGTAAAATAAATAAATAAATAAACTATGAAAAACAAGTGTTAGTTACAAGATAAGGATAATGTTGTGTCAGGGAAATGCCTTATTTTCTTTGTAAGCGTAGTTCACGAGTGTTCTTATTCGTAAACTCCATGCAGGAGCATAATTGATGACACGTGACTCTCTAGTAACGACAGTTCACTTTCAGGTTTTTCGCTCAGTGAACAGTGTGTGACATCCCCAACACAGCCGCCGAGACGGATGGTCCTACCTGTACAGGTGTGAATACAGACAGGGAAATCTGTGCATTTAGTTCCTTGCCCAGTCAAGGTAAACAAATATGTTTTTATATTGTCCTGAATTCTAATTTCTGATTTCACGGCAGAATTATTGTTACATTTTTCATGAGAAAAATCTTAACGTTCAATAAGAAATCACGTGATGAGTTTAACACGAGGGAGACTAATAGTAGCTGTGAATGGAAAGTCTCATTAGTCATTAGGAACTAATGTGGAGAGCAGTTAAGACCCGCTGGAACGGATCCCTAACTACAGGAGGGCCTGAGAACCTTATTCCTACACCGAACCCACCCAGAGGTGACTGTCAACCGAGGCAGGACTGGGTAGCTCGAACCGATCCGGGTAGCCCTGAAGTTTCTTTCCTTGTCGGTCGTCGAGGATTCGAGCATCCTGTCGACGTTTCCACTAATGTCCTGGCCAAAGAGTCTGGAAGTGTCTACCAGCATTGGTGTTTCCATGGTAATATGTGCAGTGTGGTGTTAGTGTAATTGCTAGTGTGTCAGCGCACCTGTCCAGCAGTGATTGTGTGGGGAAGAACATTCCTGGCGCTGAGATTGGCCATTGGACATCGGGAGACCACGGACAGACGGGAATGGTAAGTGTTATTTTCGACTTTGTCTAATTTTTAAGTGTTGTCACGAGTCATCGGACATAGAGTTCCACATCTCAATCTTCTGATTAGCAAGTAGACAGACGCGAGAACAAGTATAAGAAACTTGACATTCTTAGTGTAGAACTGAGAGGTGGAGAGGGTTAGTTAGTTAGCATTGAGCTTTCTCTGTGCGAGTTGTCTAGTAGAATTATTTGGTGTTTATACTGTGTGTTGCTGAAGAGTGTTTCGCTGCTCTGGGATAAGGACACGGTACCATCGTCAGTCCGGGGTGGTGGGTGGGTGGTATTGTCCTCGTCAACCTCAGCTTAGGAGAGTTTTCAAGGAAGGTTTTTCAATAAAGTTTAAAGAAAGATTATTCAAGGAAGTGAAGATGTGTGTGTTAGTGTGAGCGTCCCTAAACAGAATCCAAACCGTAAGTGAGAATTTTGTGAACTATTAAAATAATAGTTATCTGAATAAATCGAATGACGGAGAAGTTGAAAGTCGTCTATGACATTGATATGCTATTTATGGTTTACAGTAATGTATGTGTTTTGATGTAAGTTATGTAAACTTTGCTGCCCAACCTTGAAATAAAACACGAGCACATTTGCCATCTGCAATGTTGATGACAATGATCGATGATTGATGATTGATTGACAGATGAAAAATGGATGATGGATGAGAAGGATGAGATGGAATGATGGAGGATGGTTGATGGCTAATGGAGGATGGAGTACGGATGGATGATGATGTGGAGAATGGATGAGGATGCTGTTGGTTGTTGTTGATGTTGTTGGTAGTTCATGTTGCTTGTTGATGATGGTTGATGATGGGGGTTGATGATAGTGGCTGATGAAGTTTGGTGATGATGTTCGGGGATGATGATGGTCGTTGATTAATGATGATGATGGTAGATGGTTGGTAATGATGTTTGGTGATGGTTGGTGGTGATGGTGATGATGGTTGGTGGTGTTGATGATGTTGATGATGCAATGATGATAGATGTTGATCAGAGTTGTTGATTGTTATTGCTGTTGATAATTGATTATGCATGTTACTGATGATTGTTGATGATGATGTTTTGATGTCTAGTGATGATGTTTGGTGGTGATGGTTGATGGTGCTGAGTGGTGGTGTTGATGAAGTTGATGAGCGAACAGCGAACAGCGAACAGCCAACAGCCAACAGCAACAGCCAACAGCCAACAGCAACAGCCAACAGCAACAGCCAACAGCCACAGCCAACAGCCAACAGCCAACAGCCAACAGCCAACAGCCAACAGCAACAGCCAGCGAACAGCCAACAGCCAACAGCCAACAGCGAACAGCCAACAGCCAAACAGCAGCAACAGAACAGCCAGCCAACAGCCAACAGCCAACAGCCAACAGCCAACAGCCAACAGCCAACAGCCAACAGCGCCAACAGAACAGCCAACAGCCAACAGCCAACAGCCAACAGCAACAGCCAACAGCCAACAGCCAACAGCCAACAGCCAACAGCCAACAGCCAACAGCCAACAGCAACAGCCAAACAGCCAACAACAGCCAACAGCCAACAGCCAACAGCAACACAACAGCCAACAGCCAACAGCCAACAGCCAACAGCCAACAGCCAACAGCCAAAACAGCCAAGCCAACAGCCAACATCGCCAACAGCCAACAGCAACAGAACAGCCAACAGCCATACAGCCAACAGCACAACAGCCAACAGCCAACAGCCAACAGCCAACAGCAACAGCCAACAGCCAACAGCCAACAGCCAACAGCCAACAGCCAACAGCCAACAGCCAACAGCCAACAGCCAACAGCCAACAGCCAACAGCCAACAGCACAGCCAACAGCCAACAGCCAACAGCCAACAGCCAGCCAACAGCCAACAGCCAACAAGCCACAGCCAACAGCCAACAGCCAACAGCCAACAGCCAACAGCCAACAGCCAACAGCCAACAGCCAACAGCCAACAGCCAACAGCCAACAGCCAAAGCAGCCAACAGCCAACAGCCAACAGCCACAGCCAAACAGCCAACAGCCAACAGCCAACAGCCAACAGCCAACAGCCAACAGCCAACAGCCAACAGCCAACAGCCAACAGCCAAACAGTAACAGCCAAAGCAACAGCCAACAGCCAACAGCCAACAGCCAACAGCCAACAGCCAACACAGCCAACAGCCAACAGCCAACAGCCAACAGCCAACAGCCAACAGCCAACAGCCAACAGCCAACAGCCAACACCAACAGCCAACAGCCAACAGCCAACAGCAACACAACAGCCAACAGCCAACAGCAACAGCCAACAGCCAACAGCCAACAGCCAACAGCCAACGCAACAGCCAACAGCCAACAGCCAACAGCCAACAGCCAACAGCCAACAGCCAACAGCAACAGCCAACAGCCAACAGCCAACAGCCAACAGCCAACAGCCAACAGCCAACAGCCAACAGCCAACAGCCAACAGCCAACAGCCAACAGCCAACAGCCAACAGCCAACAGCCAACAGCCAACAGCCAGCAGCCAACAGCCAACAGCCAACAGCCAACAGCCAACAGCCAACAGCCAACAGCCAACAGCCAACAGCCAACAGCCAACAGCCAACAGCCAACAGCCAACAGCCAACAGCCAAACAGCCAACAGCCAACAGCCAACAGCCAAACAGCCAACAGCAACAAACAGCCAACAGCCAACAGCCAACAGCCAACAGCCAACAGCCAACAGCCAACAGCCAACAGCCAACAGCCAACAGCCAACAGCCAACACCAAAGCAACAGCCAACACAGCCAACAGCCACACACAGCCAACAGCCAACAGCCAACAGCCAACAGCAACAGCCAACAGCCAACAGCCACAGCAACAGCCAACAGCCAACATCACAGCAACACCAACAGCCAACACCAACAGCCAACAGCCAAGCCAAAGCCAACAGCCACACAGCCAACAGCAACTCAACAGCCAACAGCCAACAGCCAACAGCCAACAGCCAACAGCAACAGCCAACAGCCAACAGCCAACAGCAACACCAACAGCCAACAGCCAACAGCAACAGCCAACAGCCAACAGCCAACAGCCAACAGCAAACAGCCAACAGCCAACAGCCAACAGCCAACAGCCAACAGCCAACAGCCAAGCACAGCCAACAGCCAACAGCCAACAGCCAACAGCCAACAGCCAAAGCCAACAGCCAACAGCCAACAGCCAACAGCCAACAGCCAACAGCCAACAGCCAACAACAGCCAACAGCCAACAGCAACACCAACAGCAACAGCCAACAGCCAACAGCCAACAGCCAACAGCCAACAGCCAAACAGCCAACAGCCAACACAACAGCCAACAGCCAACAGCCAACAGCCAAACAGCAACAGCCAACAGCAACAGCCAAACAGCCAAAACAGCCAACAGCCAACAGCCAGCCAACAGCCAACAGCCAACAGCCAACAGCCAACAGCCAAACAGCCAACAGCAACATCCAACAGCCAGACAACAGCCAACAGCCAACAGCAACAGCCAACAGCCAACAGCCAACAGCCAACAGCCAACAGCCAAACAGCCAACAGCCAAACAGCCAACAGCCAACAGCCAACAGCCAACAGCAGCCAACAGCAACAGCCAACAGCCAACAGCCAACAGCCAACAGCCACAGCCAAACAGCCAACAGCCACAGTTCAGCCAACAGCCAACAGCCAAACAGCCAACAGCCAACCAACAGCCAGGGGGTGCAGGCGAGGGTGCCCATGCCAATCCCAGCCTTCCAGCCAGGTGGTGCTCTGGACCTGCGAGGGTGCGGTGCCATGCCAGAATCCCCAGCCCTGCCTTCCAGCCAGGGTGGTGCTCTGGACCTGGCGAGGGTGCCCATGCCAGAATCCCCAGCCCTGCCTTCCAGCCAGGTGGTGCTCTGGACCTGGCGAGGGTGGTGCCATGCCAGAATCCCCAGCCCTGCCTTCCAGCCAGGGTGGTGCTCTGGACCTGGCGAGGGTGCGGTGCCATGCCAGAATCCCCAGCCCTGCCTTCCAGCCAGGGTGGTGCTCTGGACCTGGCGAGGGTGCGGTGCCATGCCAGAATCCCCAGCCCTGCCTTCCAGCCAGGGTGGTGCTCTGGACCTGGCGAGGGTGCGTGCCATGCCAGAATCCCCAGCCCTGCTTCCAGCCAGGGTGGTGCTCTGGACCTGGCGAGGGTGCGGTGCCATGCCAGAATCCCCAGCCCTGCCTTCCAGCCAGGGTGGTGCTCTGGACCTGGCGAGGGTGCGGTGCCATGCCAGAATCCCCAGCCCTGCCTTCCAGCCAGGTGTGGCTCTGGACCTGCGTGCCCATGCAGAATCCCAGCCCTGCCTTCCAGCCAGGGTGGTGCTCTGACCTGGCGATGCCAGCCAGATCCCCAGCCCTGCCTTCCAGCCAGGGTGGTGCTCTGGACCTGCGAGGGTGCGGTGCCATGCCAGAATCCCAGCCCTGCCTTCCAGCCAGGGTGGTGCTCTGACCTGGCGAGGGTGCGGTGCCATGCCAGAATCCCAGCCCTGCCTTCCAGCCAGGGTGGTGCTCTGGACTGGCGAGGGTGCGGTGCCATGCCAGAATCCCCAGCCCTGCCTTCCAGCCAGGGTGGTGCTCTGGACCTGGCGAGGGTGCGGTGCCATGCCAGAATCCCCAGCCCTGCCTTCCAGCCAGGGTGGTGCTCTGGACCTGGCGAGGTGCGGTGCCATGCCAGAATCCCCAGCCCTGCCTTCCAGCCAGGGTGGTGCTCTGGACCTGGCGAGGGTGCGGTGCCATGCCAGAATCCCCAGCCCTGCCTTCCAGCCAGGGTGGTGCTCTGGACCTGGCGAGGGTGCGGTGCCATGCCAGAATCCCCAGCCCTGCCTTCCAGCCAGGGTGGTGCTCTGGACCTGGCGAGGGCGGGTGCCATGCCAGAATCCCCAGCCCTGCCTTCCAGCCAGGGTGGTGCTCTGGACCTGGCGAGGGTGCGGTGCCATGCCAGAATCCCCAGCCCTGCCTTCCAGCCAGGGTGGTGCTCTGGACCTGGCGAGGGTGCGGTGCCATGCCAGAATCCCCAGCCCTGCCTTCCAGCCAGGGTGGTGCTCTGGACCTGGCGAGGGTGCGGTGCCATGCCAGAATCCCCAGCCCTGCCTTCCAGCCAGGGTGGTGCTCTGGACCTGGCGAGGGTGCGGTGCCATGCCAGAATCCCCAGCCCTGCCTTCCAGCCAGGGTGGTGCTCTGGACCTGGCGAGGGTGCCATGCCAGAATCCCCAGCCCTGCCTTCCAGCCAGGGTGGTGCTCTGGACCTGGCGAGGGTGCGGTGCCATGCCAGAATCCCCAGCCCTGCCTTCCAGCCAGGGTGGTGCTCTGGACCTGGCGAGGGTGCGGTGCCATGCCAGAATCCCAGCCCTGCCTTCCAGCCAGGGTGGTGCTCTGGACCTGGCGAGGGTGCGGTGCCATGCAGAATCCCCAGCCCTGCCTTCCAGCCAGGGTGGTGCTCTGGACCTGGCGAGGGTGCGGTGCCATGCCAGAATCCCCAGCCCTGCCTTCCAGCCAGGGTGGTGCTCTGGACCTGGCGAGGGTGCGGTGCCATGCCAGAATCCCCAGCCCTGCCTTCCAGCCAGGGTGGTGCTCTGGACCTGGCGAGGGTGCGGTGCCATGCCAGAATCCCCAGCCCTGCCTTCCAGCCAGGGTGGTGCTCTGGACCTGGCGAGGGTGCGGTGCCATGCCAGAATCCCCAGCCCTGCCTTCCAGCCAGGGTGGTGCTCTGGACCTGGCGAGGGTGCGGTGCCATGCCAGAATCCCCAGCCCTGCCTTCCAGCCAGGGTGGTGCTCTGGACCTGGCGAGGGTGCGGTGCCATGCCAGAATCCCCAGCCCTGCCTTCCAGCCAGGGTAAGGATGCCAGAATCCCCAGCCCTGCCTCCAGCCAGGGTGGTGCTCTGGACCTGGCGAGGGTGCGGGTGCCATGCCAGAATCCCCAGCCCTGCCTTCCAGCCAGGGTGGTGCTCTGGACCTGGCGAGGGGCCGGTGCCATGCCAGAATCCCCAGCCCTGCCTTCCAGCCAGGGTGGTGCTCTGGACCTGGCGAGGGTGCGGTGCCATGCCAGAATCCCCAGCCCTGCCTTCCAGCCAGGGTGGTGCTCTGGACCTGGCGAGGGTGCGGTGCCATGCCAGAATCCCCAGCCCTGCCTTCCAGCCAGGTGGTGCTCTGGACCTGAGGTGGGTGCCATGCCAGAATCCCAGCCCTGCCTTCCAGCCAGGGTGGTGCTCTGGACCTGGCGAGGGTGCGTGCCATGCCAGAATCCCCAGCCCTGCCTTCCAGCCAGGGTGGTGCTCTGGACCTGGCGAGGGTGCGGTGCCATGCCAGAATCCCCAGCCCTGCCTTCCAGCCAGGGTGGTGCTCTGGAGCCTTCCAGCCAGGGTGCGGTGCCATGCCAGAATCCCCAGCCCTGCCTTCCAGCCAGGGTGGTGCTCTGGACCTGGCGAGGGTGCGGTGCCATGCCAGAATCCCCAGCCCTGCCTTCCAGCCAGGGTGGTGCTCTGGACCTGGCGAGGGTTGCCATGCCAGAATCCCCAGCCCTGCCTTCCAGCCAGGGTGGTGCTCTGGACCTGGCGAGGGTGCGGTGCCATGCCAGAATCCCCAGCCCTGCCTTCCAGCCAGGGTGGTGCTCTGGACCTGGCGAGGGGCGGTGCCATGCCAGAATCCCCAGCCCTGCCTTCCAGCCAGGGTGGTGCTCTGCGACCTGGCGAGGGTGCGGTGCCATGCCAGAATCCCCAGCCCTGCCTTCCAGCCAGGGTGGTGCTCTGGACCTGGCGAGGGAGTGCCATGCCAGAATCCCCAGCCCTGCTTCCAGCCAGGGTGGTGCTCTGGACCTGGCGAGGGTTGCCATGCCAGAATCCCCAGCCCTGCCTTCCAGCCAGGGGTGCTCTGGACCTGGCGAGGTGCGGTGCCATGCCAGAATCCCCAGCCCTGCCTTCCAGCCAGGGTGGTGCTCTGGACCTGGCGAGGGTGCGGTGCCATGCCAGAATCCCCAGCCCTGCCTTCCAGCCAGGTGGTGCTCTGGACCTGGCGAGGGTGCGGTGCCATGCCAGAATCCCCAGCCCTGCCTTCCAGCCAGGGTGGTGCTCTGGACCTGGCGAGGGTGCGGTGCCATGCCAGAATCCCCAGCCCTGCCTTCCAGCCAGGGTGGTGCTCTGGACCTGGCGAGGGTGCGGTGCCATGCCAGAATCCCCAGCCCTGCCTTCCAGCCAGGGTGGTGCTCTGGACCTGGCGAGGGTGCGGTGCCATGCCAGAATCCCCAGCCCTGCCTTCCAGCCAGGGTGGTGCTCTGGACCTGGCGAGGGTGCGGTGCCATGCCAGAATCCCCAGCCCTGCCTTCCAGCCAGGGTGGTGCTCTGGACCTGGCGAGGGTGCGGTGCCATGCAGAATCCCCAGCCCTGCCTTCCAGCCAGGGTGGTGCTCTGGACCTGGCGAGGGTGCGGTGCCATGCCAGAATCCCCAGCCCTGCCTTCCAGCCAGGGTGGTGCTCTGGACCTGGCGAGGGTGCGGTGCCATGCCAGAATCCCCAGCCCTGCCTTCCAGCCAGGGTGGTGCTCTGGACCTGGCGAGGGTGCGGTGCCATGCCAGAATCCCCAGCCCTGCCTTCCAGCCAGGGTGGTGCTCTGGACCTGGCGAGGGTGCGGTGCCATGCCAGAATCCCCAGCCCTGCCTTCCAGCCAGGGTGGTGCTCTGGACCTGGCGAGGGTGCGGTGCCATGCCAGAATCCCCAGCCCTGCCTTCCAGCCAGGGTGGTGCTCTGGACCTGGCGAGGGTGCGGTGCCATGCCAGAATCCCAGCCCTGCCTTCCAGCCAGGGTGGTGCTCTGGACCTGGCGAGGTGCGGTGCCCATGCCAGAATCCCCAGCCCTGCCTTCCAGCCAGGGTGGTGCTCTGGACCTGGCGAGGGTGCGGTGCCATGCCAGAATCCCCAGCCCTGCCTTCCAGCCAGGGTGGTGCTCTGGACCTGGCGAGGGTGCGGTGCCATGCCAGAATCCCCAGCCCTGCCTTCCAGCCAGGGTGGTGCTCTGGACCTGGCGAGGGTGCGGTGCCATGCCAGAATCCCAGCCCTGCCTTCCAGCCAGGGTGGTGCTCTGGACCTGGCGAGGGTGCGGTGCCATGCCAGAATCCCCAGCCCTGCCTTCCAGCCAGGGTGGTGCTCTGGACCTGGCGAGGGTGCGGTGCCATGCCAGAATCCCCAGCCCTGCCTTCCAGCCAGGGTGTGCTCTGGACCTGGCGAGGGGCGGTGCCATGCCAGAATCCCCAGCCCTGCCTTCCAGCCAGGGTGGTGCTCTGGACCTGGCGAGGGTGCGGTGCCATGCCAGAATCCCCAGCCCTGCCTTCCAGCCAGGGTGGTGCTCTGGACCTGGCGAGGGTGCGGTGCCATGCCAGAATCCCCAGCCCTGCCTTCCAGCCAGGGTGGTGCTCTGGACCTGGCGAGGGTGCGGTTGCCATGCCAGAATCCCCAGCCCTGCCTTCCAGCCAGGGTGGTGCTCTGGACCTGGCGAGGGTGCGGTGCCATGCCAGAATCCCCAGCCCTGCCTTCCAGCCAGGGTGGTGCTCTGACCTGGCGAGGGTGCGGTGCCATGCCAGAATCCCCAGCCCTGCCTTCCAGCCAGGGTGGTGCTCTGGACCTGGCGAGGGTGCGGTGCCATGCCAGAATCCCCAGCCCTGCCTTCCAGCCAGGTCTGGACCTGGCGAGGGTGCGGTGCATGCCAGAATCCCAGCCCTGCCTTCCAGCCAGGGTGGTGCTCTGGACCTGGCGAGGGTGCGGTGCCATGCCAGAATCCCCAGCCCTGCCTTCCAGCCAGGGTGGTGCTCTGGACCTGGCGAGGGTGCGGTGCCATGCCAGAATCCCCAGCCCTGCCTTCCAGCCAGGGTGGTGCTCTGGACCTGGCGAGGGTGCGGTTGCCATGCCAGAATCCCCAGCCCTGCCTTCCAGCCAGGGTGGTGCTCTGGACCTGGCGAGGGTGCGGTGCCATGCCAGAATCCCAGCCCTGCCTTTCCAGCCAGGGTGGTGCTCTGGACCTGGCGAGGTGCGGTGCCATGCCAGAATCCCCAGCCCTGCCTTCCAGCCAGGTGGTGCTCTGGACCTGGCGAGGGTGCGGTGCCATGCCAGAATCCCCAGCCCTGCCTTCCAGCCAGGGTGGTGCTCTGACCTGGCGAGGGTGCGGTGCCATGCCAGAATCCCCAGCCCTGCCTTCCAGCCAGGTGGTGCTCTGGACCTGGCGAGGGTGCGGTGCCATGCCAGAATCCCCAGCCCTGCCTTCCAGCCAGGGTGGTGCTCTGGACCTGGCGAGGGTGCGGTGCCATGCCAGAATCCCAGCCCTGCCTTCCAGCCAGGGTGGTGCTCTGGACCTGGCGAGGGTGCGGGTTGCCATGCCAGAATCCCCAGCCCTGCCTTCCAGCCAGGTGGTGCTCTGGACCTGGCGAGGGTGCGTGCCATGCCAGAATCCCCAGCCCTGCCTTCCAGCCAGGTGGTGCTCTGGACCTGCGAGGGTGCGGTGCCATGCCAGAATCCCCAGCCCTGCCTTCCAGCCAGGTGTGCTCTGGACCTGGCGAGGGTGCATGCCATGCCAGATCCCCAGCCCTGCCTTCCAGCCAGGGCCTGGTGCTCTGGACCTGGCGAGGTGCGGTGCCATGCCAGAATCCCCAGCCCTGCCTTCCAGCCAGGTGGTGCTCTGGACCTGGCGAGGTGCGGTGCCATGCCAGAATCCCCAGCCCTGCCTTCCAGCCAGGTGGTGCTCTGGACCTGGCGAGGGTGCGGTGCCATGCCAGAATCCCCAGCCCTGCCTTCCAGCCAGGGTGGTGCTCTGGACCTGGCGAGGTGGTGCCATGCCAGAATCCCCAGCCCTGCCTTCCAGCCAGGGTGTGTGCTCTGGACCTGGCGAGGGTGCGGTGCCATGCCAGAATCCCCAGCCCTGCCTTCCAGCCAGGGTGGTGCTCTGGACCTGGCGAGGTGCGGTGCCATGCCAGAATCCCCAGCCCTGCCTTCCAGCCAGGGTGGTGCTCTGGACCTGGCGAGGGTGCGGTGCCATGCCAGAATCCCCAGCCCTGCCTTCCAGCCAGGGTGGTGCTCTGGACCTGGCGATGGGTGCGGTGCCATGCCAGAATCCCCAGCCCTGCCTTCCAGCCAGGGTGGTGCTCTGGACCTGGCGAGGGGCGGTGCCATGCCAGAATCCCCAGCCCTGCCTTCCAGCCAGGTGGTGCTCTGGACCTGGCGATGGGTGCTGCCATGCCAGAATCCCCAGCCCTGCCTTCCAGCCAGGGTGGTGCTCTGGACCTGGCGAGGGTGCGGTCCATGTGCCAGCCAGGGTGCCTGGAGAATCCCCAGCCCTGCCTTCCAGCCAGGGTGGTGCTCTGGACCTGGCGATGGGTGCGGTGCCATGCCAGAATCCCCAGCCCTGCCTTCCAGCCAGGGTGGTGCTCTGGACCTGGCGAGGGTGCGGTGCCATGCCAGAATCCCCAGCCCTGCCTTCCAGCCAGGGTGGTGCTCTGGACCTGGCGAGGGTGCGGTGCCATGCCAGAATCCCCAGCCCTGCCTTCCAGCCAGGGTGGTGCTCTGACCTGGCGAGGGTGCGGTGCCATGCCAGAATCCCCAGCCCTGCCTTCCAGCCAGGGTGGTGCTCTGGACCTGGCGAGGGTGCGGTGCCATGCCAGAATCCCCAGCCCTGCCTTCCAGCCAGGGTGGTGCTCTGGACCTGGCGAGGGTGCGGTGCCATGCCAGAGATCCCCAGCCCTGCCTTCCAGCCAGGGTGGTGCTCTGGACCTGGCGAGGGTGCCGGTGCCATGCCAGAATCCCCAGCCCTGCCTTCCAGCCAGGTGGTGCTCTGGACCTGGCGAGGGTGCGGTGCCATGCCAGAATCCCCAGCCCTGCCTTCCAGCCAGGGTTGGTGCTCTGGACCTGGCGAGGGTGCGGTGCCATGCCAGAATCCCCAGCCCTGCCTTCCAGCCAGGGTGGTGCTCTGACCTGGCGAGGGTGCGGAGTGCCATGCCAGAATCCCCAGCCCTGCCTTCCAGCCAGGGTGGTGCTCTGGACCTGGCGAGGTGCGGTGCCATGCCAGAATCCCCAGCCCTGCCTTCCAGCCAGGGTGGTGCTCTGACCTGGCGAGGGTGCGGTGCCATGCCAGAATCCCCAGCCCTGCCTTCCAGCCAGGTGGTGCTCTGGACCTGGCGAGGGTGCCCATGCCAGAATCCCCAGCCCTGCCTTCCAGCCAGGGTGGTGCTCTGGACCTGGCGAGGGTGCAGGTGCCATGCCAGAATCCCCAGCCCTGCCTTCCAGCCAGGTGGTGCTCTGGACCTGGCGATGGGTGCGGTGCCATGCCAGAATCCCCAGCCCTGCCTTCCAGCCAGGTGGTGCTCTGGACCTGGCGAGGGTGAGTGCCATGCCAGAATCCCCAGCCCTGCCTTCCAGCCAGGGTGGTGCTCTGGACCTGGCGAGGGTGCGGTGCCATGCCAGAATCCCCAGCCCTGCCTTCCAGCCAGGGTGGTGCTCTGGACCTGGCGAGGGTGCGGTGCCATGCCAGAATCCCCAGCCCTGCCTTCCAGCCAGGGTGGTGCTCTGGACCTGGCGAGGGGAGGTGCCATGCCAGAAATCCCCAGCCCTGCCTTCCAGCCAGGGTGGTGCTCTGGACCTGGCCGAGGGGGGTTGCCATTGCCAGAATCCCCAGCCCTGCCTTCCAGCCAGGTGGCTGCTCTGGACCTGGCGAGGGTGCGGTGCCATGCCAGAATCCCCAGCCCTGCCTTCCAGCCAGCGGTGGTGCTCTGACCTGGCGAGGGTGCGGTGCCATGCCAGAATCCCCAGCCCTGCCTTCCAGCCAGGGTGGTGCTCTGGACCTGGCGAGGGTGCGGTGCCATGCCAGAATCCCCAGCCCTGCCTTCCAGCCAGGGTGGTGCTCTGGACCTGGCGAGGGTGCGGTGCCATGCCAGAATCCCCAGCCCTGCCTTCCAGCCAGGTGGTGCTCTGGACCTGGCGAGGGTGCGGTGCCATGCCAGATCCCCAGCCCTGCCTTCCAGCCAGGGTGGTGCTCTGGACCTGGCGAGGGTGCCCAGGTGCCATGCCAGAATCCCCAGCCCTGCCTTCCAGCCAGGGTGGTGCTCTGGACCTGGCGAGGTGCGGTGCCATGCCAGAATCCCCAGCCCTGCCTTCCAGCCAGGGTGGGTGCTCTGGACCTGGCGAGGTGCGGTGCCATGCCAGAATCCCCAGCCCTGCCTTCCAGCAGGGTGGTGCTCTGGACCTGGCGAGGGTGCGGTGCCATGCCCAGAATCCCCAGCCCTGCCTTCCAGCCAGGTGGTGCTCTGGACCTGGCGAGGGTGCGGTGCATGCCAGAATCCCAGCCCTGCCTTCCAGCACCTGCCGTGCCATGCCAGATCCCCAGCCCTGCCTTCCAGCCAGGGTGGTGCTCTGGACCTGGCGAGGGTGCGGTCATGCCAGAATCCCCAGCCCTGCCTTCCAGCCAGGGTGGTTGCTCTGACCTGGCGCCAGGGTGCGGTGCATGCCAGAATCCCCAGCCCTGCCTTCCAGCCAGTGGTGCTCTGGACCTGGCGAGGGTGCGGTGCCATGGCCAGAATCCCCAGCCCTGCCTTCCAGCCAGGGTGGTGCTCTGGACCTGGCGAGGGTGCGGTGCCATGCCAGAATCCCCAGCCCCTGCCTTCCAGCCAGGGTGGTGCTCTGGACCTGGCGATGGGTGCCAGGTGCCATGCCAGAAATCCCCAGCCCTGCCTTCCAGCCAGGGTGGTGCTCTGGGTACCTGGCGAGGGTGCGGTGCCATGCCAGAATCCCCAGCCCTGCCTTCCAGCCAGGGTGGTGCTCTGGACCTGGCGAGGGTGACGGTGCCATCCAGAATCCCCAGCCCTGCCTTCCAGCCAGGGTGGTGCTCTGGACCTGGCGTGCGGTGTCATGCCAGAATCCCCAGCCCTGCCTTCAGCCAGGTGGTGCTCTGGACCTGGCGAGGGTGCGGTGTTGCCATGCCAGAATCCCCAGCCCTGCCTTCCAGCCAGGGTTGCTCTGGACCTGGCGAGGGTGCGGTGCCATGCAGAATCCCCAGCCCTGCCTTCCAGCCAGGGTGGTGCTCTGGACCTGGCGAGGGTGCGGGTGCCATGCCAGAATCCCCAGCCCTGCCTTCCAGCCAGGGTGGAACGGTGCTCTGGACCTGGCGAAGGGTGCGGTGCCATGCCAGAATCCCCAGGCCCTGCCTTCCAGCCAGGGATGCTGCTCTGGAACCTGGCGAGGTTGCGGATGCCATGCCAGAATCCCCAGCCCTGCTTCCAGCCAGGGTGGTGCTCTGGACCTGGCGAGGGTGCGGTGCCCATGCCAGAATCCCCAGCCCTGCCTTCCAGCCAGGGTGAGGGGTGGTGCTTGACCTGGCGAGGGTGCGGTGCCATGCCAGAATCCCCAGCCCTGCCTTCCAGCCAGATGGTGCTCTGGACCTGAGCGAGGGCCGGTGCCATGCCAGAATCCCCAGCCCTGCCTTCCAGCCAGGGTGCTCTGGAGCCTGCTCTGGACCTGGCGAGGGTGCGGTGCCATGCCAGAATCCCCAGCCCTGCCTTCCAGCCCAGGGTGGTGCTCTGGACCTGGCGAGGGGCGGTGCCCGCCGTTCCATGCCAGAATCCCCAGAATCCCTGCCTTCCAGCCAGGGTGTGCTACGAGACGCGAGGGTGCGCGATGCTGCCAGACCAGGGTGCTCCTGGAACTGGCGTGCCGTGCCATGCCAGAATCCCAGCCCTGCCTTCCAGCCAGGGTGGTGCTCTGGACCTGGCGAGGGTGCGGTGCCATGCCAGAAATCCCCAGCCCTGCCTTCCAGCCAGCGGTGGTGCTCTGGACCTGGCGAGCGTGCGGTGCCCATGCCAGAATTCCCAGCCCTGCTTCCAGCCAGGTGGTGCTCTGGACCTGGCGAGGGTGCGGGGCTTGCCATGCCAGAATCCCCAGCCCTGCCTTCCAGCCAGGGTGGTGCTCTGCGGTGCCTGCCACCTGCGGGGTGCGTGCCATGCCAGAATCCCCAGCCCTGTTGCCAGCCAGGGGGTGCTCTGGACCCTGGCGAGCGTGCCAATGCCAGAATCCCAGCCCTGCCTTCCAGCCAGGGTGGTGCTCTGACCTGGCGAGGGTGCGTGCCATGCCAGAATCCCCGCCCTGCCTTCCAGCCAGGTGTGCTCTGGCACCTGCGAGGGTGCGACCTCCATGCCAGAATCCCCCAGCCCTGCCTTCAGCCAGGGTGGTGCTCTGGACCTGGCGAGGTGCAAGGGTGCCATGCCAGAATCCCCAGCCCGTGCCTTCGCCAGGTGTTCTCTTGACTGGCGAGGCGGTGCCATGCCAGAATCCCCAGCCCTGCCTTCCAGCCAGGGTGGCTGCTCACTGCGAGGGTGCATAGCCAGGTCCCTGTCTTCCAAGCCAGTGCTCTGGACCTGGCGAGGTCACGGTGCCATGCCAGAGAATTCCCCATCGCCTGTCCAGCCAGTGGTGCTCTGCCTGCGATGCCATTCCCAATCCCAGCCCTGCCTTCCCAGCCAGGTAAGAGTGCTGGGACTGGCAGAGGCTGCCCATGCAGCCCCTCAGATCTCACCCTGCGAGGGTGCAGGTGCCAGTTCCCCATCCCTGTCTTCCAGCCAGAGGTCTCTGGACCTGGCGAGGTGGTGCCATGCCAGAATTTTCCCCAGCCCTGCTCCAAGGCCAGTGGTGCTCTGGGAACCTGGCGAGGTGCAGGTGCCATGCCAGAATCCCCAGCCCTGCCTTCCAGCCAGGGTGGTGCTCTGGACCTGGCGAGGGTGCGGTGCCATGCCAGAATCCCCAGCCCTGCCTTCCAGCCAGGGTGGTGCTCTGGACCTGGCGAGGTGCGGTTTGCCATGCCAGAATCCCCAGCCCTGCCCTTCCAGCCAGGTGGTGCTCTGGACCTGGCGAGGGTGCGTGCCATGCATGCAGAACCCAGCCCTCCGCCCTGCTTCCAGCCAGGGTGCTGGACTCGGACCTGCGAGTGCACGGGCCATGCCCATGCCAGAATCCCCAGGCCCTGCCCTTCAGCCAGGGTGGTGCCTCTGGACCGCTCAGCGTGGTGACCCAGTCTCAACAGATTCATAACGCTTCGGTGCCATGCATCTCCTTCCCATATATCCGTGGCTGACGTAGCTGGCTGCCGGAGGTGCGCTGATTAACTCCGGGTGCCATGCCAGAATCCCCAGCCTGCCCTCTCAGCCAGGTGGTGCTCTCCCTGGACCCTACTGTACGAGATAGACACGGTGCCAGCCAGAATCCCAGCCCTGCCTTCCAGCCAGGCGTGGTGCCTGGATGCGAGGGTGCGGTGCCATGAATCCCCAGCCCTGCCTTCCAGCCAGGGTTGCGTCTCTGACCTGGCGAGGGTGCGGTTGCCATGCCAGAATCCCCAGCCCCTGCCTTCCAGCCAGGCGGGCGTGCTCTGGACCTGGCGAGGGTGCGGTGCCATGCCAGGATATCTCCCCATCCCTGCCTTCCAGCCAGGGTTGTGCCTGGAACACCTGCAGATGAGTGCTGGTTGCCAGCCTAATCCCCAGCCCTTTCCAGCCGGTGGTGCTCTGACCTGGCCTTCCAGCCAGCATCCAGCCCGCTCCAGCCAGCGGTGGTGCTCTGGACCTGGCGAGGGTGCGTGCCATGCCAGAATCCCCAGCCCTGCCTTCCAGCCAGGGTGGTGCTCTGGACCTGGGCGAGGGTGCGGTTGCCATGCCAGAATCCCCAGCCCTGCCCTTTCCAGCCAGGGTGGTGCGCTCTGCCGACCTGGCGAGGGTGCGGTGCCATGCCAGAATCCCCAGCCCTGCCTTCCAGCCAGCGCGTGGTGCTCTGGACCTGGCGAGCGGTGTGCGGTGCATGCCAGAATCCCCAGCCTTGCCTTCCAGCCAGCAGGTGTGCTTCTGGACCTGGCGAGGGTCGCTCGGTGCCATGCCAGAATCCCCAGCCCTGCCTTCCAAGCCAGGGTGGTGCTCTGGACCTGGGCGAGGGTGCCTTTCTTATATGGGTGCCATGCCAGAATCCCCAGCCCTGCCTTCCAGCCAGGGTGGTGCTCTGACCTGGCGAGGGTTGCGGTGCCATTGCCAGAATCCCCAGCCTGCCTTCCAGCCAGGGTGGTGCTTGGACCTGGCGAGGTGCGGTGCCATGCCAGAATCCCCAGCCCTGCCTTCCAGCCAGGGTGGTGCTCTGACCTGCGAGGGGCGTGCGGTGCCATGCCAGAATCCCCAGCCCTGCCTTCAGCCAGCCAGGTGGTGCTCTGGACCTGGCGAGGGTGCGTTGCCATGCCAGAATCCCCAGCCCTGCCTTCCAGCCAGGGTGGTGCTCTGGACCTGGCTGAGGGTGCTAGGTGCCATGCCAGATATCCCCAGCCCTGCCTTTCCAGCCAGGTGGTGCTCTTGGACCTGGCGAGGGTCGGTGTCCATGCCAGAATCCCAGCCCTTGCCTTCCCAGCCAGGGTGGTGCTCTGCGACCTGGCCGAGGGTGCGGTTGCCATGCCAGAACCCCAGCCCTGCCTTCCAGCCAGGGTTGGTGCTCTGGACCTGGCGAGGGTTGCCGGAAAGGACCCTTGCCATGCCAGAATCCCCAGCCCTGCCTTCAGCCAGGGTGGTGCTCTGGAACCTGGCCGAGGGTGCGTCGCCATGCCAGAATCCCCAGCCCTGCCTTCCAGCCAGGGTGGTGCTCTGGAACCTGGCGGGGTGCCGGTTGCCCATATGTTGCCTCGCGTGCTCAGCCTGGTTCCACAGGTGGTGATTGCATCTGGACTCTGCGAGGGTGATCTAGCTGCTGGTGCCATGCCAGAATCCCCGCCCTGCCTCTCCAGCCAGGGTGGTGGCTCTGGATCCTGGCGAGGGTCCGGGTGCCATGCCAGAATCCCAGCCCCTGCCTTTCCAGCCTGTGGGTGGTGCTCTGGACCTGAGCTTGAGGGTGCGGTTGCCATGCCAGAATCCCCAGCCCTGCCTTTCCAGCCAGGCTGGTGTGTGACTCTGCCTGGCGAGGGTTGCGCAGGTGCCATGCCAGAATCCCCAGCCCTGCCTTCCACAGGTGGTGCTCTGGACCTGCGCGAGTGGTGCGGTTGCCATGCAGAATCCCAGCACACACATAGACACATATACAGTCCAGTGGTTGGTGTCTGGACCTGGCGAGGGGTGCGGTGCATGCCAGAATCCCTAGCCCTGCCTTCAGCCAGGGTGGTGCTCTGGGGACCTGGCGAGGGTGCGGTAGCCATGCCAGAATCCCCGGCCTGCCTTCAGCCAG
>NC_037591.1:37463915-37548915 GCF_003073045.1 Pomacea canaliculata
TATATGTGGGTGAGGCTGGGTTGGAACAGCGTGTTTTCTCAACTTACAACTGTTCTAAAGGAAGGAAAATTTAGAAATAAACAATTTCAATTAAAAGCTAATGGATAAAAAAAAACACAGTATGTTCTTCAAACTTAATTATTTTTAAGAACGTTTCAGTAAAGTCGTCTTGTTTTTTTGTTTTTATAAACTGCATCTAAATAAAAAATTTTAACAGATAGCTGCTGACGTTTTATTAACTTTTCATTAGTGATGTTGGTAACTCTTACAATTTAATCACAGATTAAGAGACGAAGCTACCAGACAGGCCTATAAATATTTACCGCACTTGGTATTGCCCCAGCCCCTGGAACTGACATACCCGCTCGCAACGCAGCCCAAAACATTCAGCAGTCTTCGGCCAGGGTGGTGCCTCTTGCCCATGGTAAGCTAGGCCCACCCACCCGAACGCCGCCCTCGCAGCCGGGTGGTGCTCTTGCCGCAGTGGTAAAGCTAGGCCCCACCACGCACCCCGCCTTGCAGCCGGGGTGGTTGCTCTTGCCCAGTGGTAAAGCTAGGCCCACCCACCCACCCCGCTTCTCATGCCTGGCTGGCGCATCATTGGCCATCACGGTCTGGCCCTTCCTGCCATCAGTTGTGTCAATGACGGTTATCCATTTCACAATCATTGCTAATCACCGATTCGATATTGAAAATAGAAATAAAATTATAATTAAAGACATCAATTGTATCTGGTGTAAATGTAACTTCTTCTTTCAATAGAAAAGCTCCAGAATGGTAAAGGAAAGACTAGAAGACTAAATGAACAGAAAAAGTCACTTCGTTCATTCTTGTACTTTCCTTTGTTATTTATTTGTGTAGTAAATGTTACATCAGGATGCATCTTGTTAAAGATAACAAAAACAAACTTATATAAAATAAACAATTTAAAACAGAGAGAGACTACTAGTTATTTCTTCTATTTATTGAATTTATTGTTTATATCTGTATTGAGAAAAACTTTGATTGCGGATAACGTGACTACCAAAGCCTAGACCCGCCAAGACCATAAACCAAAGACAGCTTGTATTTTCAACAACCTTATTCTTGTAGGGATACTATCAAGTATTCTATAATGAAACCATAAGGTATTGCACAGTTTAAAAGTTTTTAACACACTTTCTCGTGCGGCCTGCAGCACCTAGTGATTTACACCTGTACAACTCGTGTGTGTATTGTTGTCGTCTCGAAGAAGAGTCGCCCACCTGTCAGGCAGACCTCCCGGAGTGGGGGAGATGGAGAGGTAGCACTAGAAACTTCGGCACAGCAATCCAGATGCTAAAAGAATATCAAAAACAAGATCTTCCGCCAAACATTCCATCTCTCAAAGTGAATCGTTACAGTCCGCTAGTCTTTATCACGTGACAGACACGCTAGGTGTGGTCTGTAGGTGGGAGGGCAAGGGGTAAAAATATGGGTGGATAAGTTTGCCACTGTTATATAGTGTGAAAGTAAGGTATTTCACACATTATACGTGTTAAGAAGTTTCTATACAAATCGATCGGCATTGTCGCCTGACTTTCCGTATGACTTCTAAATGTTTGGGCTGCACGTGTGCTGGGGAATGTCCGTCCCGAGGCAGAGCACGACATAACATTTATTGGTAAATGTAAGCCTGCCTAAGTTTAGTTTTAAATTTTCAGTTAAAAAAGAGAACTAAGCTTAACGTGCAATATTTTTGTTTCTAAATGGTTCACTTTTGGAGAGAGAGAGAGAAGGGGGCGTAGTGTTTGTCTTTAGCCAAAGGTGCAGCCCTCATCAGATGAAAAGAATTCAGCGATTACTAACACTATGGTTGTGTCCCTTAAGAAATTCCTCATCATTGCTGCGGTCTTAGAAGAGCTGCAGCAGATAATCGCAGACTTGTGACAACCACAGATTCCATCCAGGGTTCTCTTCTTACTTTTCCCCTGCAAATCCTTATAAAATGTGGCGGACCTCTCGGGCGTTTGCAAAGGACCTTTAAGGAGTTTGTAGTCCTATATCATAGGAACGATGCATCACTCGAACAGGTCGTTTTTGCAACGTTTAAGGAAACGGGAAAAGGCTTTTTCATTTTCGTATATGACCCACTCTATAGACAAGGATAGCTATTATGGACAATTATAATCGTGGTGAGAAACTAATTTGATAAAAGACAGTGTGTCATACTTTCATGAGTGTGTCTGCTGTCCTCTTCAAGGCACGACTGTTTCCTGTGTCGAATAACCCCTTCCTCGATATAGAGCCAGTACGAAGTTCAAAACGTGTAGTAAATAAAAAGTATATAAAGTACCACAGAAAAGCAAAGAAGCCTATTTCTAATCATTCACATTTAATACAAATTAGTTTTCACACGTTTTTATTAAATTTTTGTCTCCGATGCTTTTGTTTTACACAGTGGATCAAAAACAAGTCTTCTTATTTTGTCTGTGTCTTTCTGAAGCTGTTGCTGATACTGAATGACATGGTAGCAATGAGTTCTGTGTGGACTGCAGGACACGTTGGTAAGCGATCGAAAACTTTTAATTCGGGGCTGGTCATCGAACTGTAGCCTGGTGTGAATTAATAACATGGACCTGCTATATCTGGACTGGGCAAGACTGAAACAGGCAAATCTGGACGCATCGAGAGAAGTAATATGTACCCACCATTTACTTGTTGAGTAAAAAAGAAAACCAAAACAAACAAAAAAAAAAAACAAACCCACACACACACTACAAACTTTCCGCTTATGAAATACAGACGAGGTGTGTTTGCAATCTATTTTTAGGAGGCAGTGTTTCGGGTTTTCCCGATTCTACTAAACGGTAACCTCTATCGTGATCAACATGTGTGATGGGGTGTGGAGTATGACGTCATAAAATATGACGTCATATTTTATGACGACAAAAAGGTGACGACAAAAAGGTGACGACAAAAAGGTGGACGACAAACGGAGGACGTTAGGGACAAAGACGAAGACGACGAACAGAACGGCGACATGAGTAGGGAGCAATCGGCGTGGGGCGCAGCGTTGGCGATTGTTTTAGCCGTGGCAGTAAAGAGTTTTGACCTGAATCAAGACCTGCTTGTAATTTTACTGATGGACGGTTGTCGTGGTTAGAAAGATACCTCACCATTGGCCAATTTGGCGCTGCCGCGAGCAAGATATTTGTCCAATGGCTGAAGGGGAGACAGCCCAGTAGAGGCTTTTACAACATATCAAGTTGTTTTCGCCTCCAACACGTTTGCCGGGGACCCACACCGAATGTGGAGGAGTTCCAAAGAGAAGTTTCGTGGGGCTCTCACCTGAACGCCGATCGGAACCGCAGCGTGCGGGTATAATCCTGAGGCGCGTTGGAGGGACCGGCGCAGACGGCGAGTATTGATGTACCGCATGACGCTGTCCGAACACACACCAAAAAGATCTTGGATGTGTTGGTCGAGGCGTACGGCGAACGGAAAGATGTCATCGATGTAATCGCCAGTTTTTATAACCGCCGACAGCGGCGTGAAGAATCCGTTGATGAGTATGCCACGACGCTTCGCAATTTGCAGGCCAAAAGCAAACAGCCTGCAAGAGCGGCGCTTATCAAATATCCATCTGGCGGCCCAGTTGGTGAAGGGGCTGAAGAATTGCCATGTTCGACGGGAAACGTCAGACACCTGGCTGACAATGAGATTCTCCTCATTTGCCGACCTAACTGAAGACGGCAAAGCGGGTAGAGAGAGAGGAGGAGGGCAATGAAGACAGGGAGGACGAGATAGATCGCCTGACTGCACGAGTCAGGCAGCTGGAAATGGAAACGGCCTCCAGCCTCATAGGATCCAACAAAGTTAATATCTCTCTCCACCCGCACCGCACGACCGGCGGCACTTGTGTGCTATTGGATGCGAACGAGAGGGGCACCGGGAGGCTGATTGTCAGCATAAACAGAGATACTGCGAACGACAGCAGGCGAGACAACGAGATGGTCAAAGATTCAGCCCCTATCACAAATAGCTTTTACAGGCGAGGAGGAGGGCGGCGCGGCGTCCAAGCGGCAGCGATTAACAACATTCGGAGGACAGCAGCCAACCGGTCAGGAAAACTGACTGTCCCGTCGTCTGTAACAGGATGACGGGGAAAGGAGGTGTAAGCAGGACTGACTGGAAAGTGTCCGACGTGGAGGCGGAAATTCAAGGAATTCGAGTAACTGGCGCTGCTCGACACCGGCAGTGAGGTGACGACAGTCACTGATGAATGGGCCCGAAGAGCATAAATACAGAATTTACAATTAAATCATCTCCCCATCACCTTGAGAGGGACCGGCGGAGCGGAAGTGCCATATTCAGGAGTAGCGCTGGTGGACATTTAAAGTTTTTGACCAGTGTCTGAAAGACATTCCTATCTAATTGTCAATGATCCTGTCGATGCGGGCACAAGAGAGCGCAGAGGCGTGTACCACTTTACTAGGGATGAACGTCCTTGATCGGATACCTGACGCCACCGCAGATGTGCGCATGCAGTACAGGTAGCAGTGCGTGAGGCTCACCTTGAGAGGACAGTGTCAACAAAAGGACTGGCTAGGGCCGCTGTCAACACGTATGTTCCTGCATTTTTCAATGGTCACAATTAAAGTGACGAGCGTGCCGTACCATCGCCCTCTGCTCGCCGCCCCGTAGCACAACCATTACCAGGGGGGCTGGTGCTAGTCCCACCCTCACAGGAGCACATCACCAGCCGCTATGTGCGTCTGCAAACCTGACCAGCAGCAGCGTTACGTTGCCGGCGCGTACTGTCGTCGCAACTTTACAAGTTGTGGACAATGTTGTTTGCCAACAAGGTGTCACGGTGGATGTCGGTGTGAACGAGTTAATCATCTGCAATCAGTCCAGCAGCTCCCTAAGGTTAAGGTCACTGACACACTGTCGTCACGTGTCCAGACTTTGATGGCACGTCAGTCAGCATCAGCGACTGCAGGCGCTGTTGAACAAGCATGTGTCTGGTTTTGCTAGGGATCGACGGACCTCGGATACACGGACGCTGTCTTCCATCGTCTGCGTACCACGGACGAGGTGCCGGTAGCGTTGCCTACCGTCGTATCGCTCCGCACCAGCTAAAGGAAGTGCAAAGATCATATAAAAGACTTGCTAGACAGAAGGTGATTGTGGAGAGCCACAGTGCATACGCTGCACCCATCGTCATTGTTGCGGAAGAAGGACGGCAGTGTGCGCCTATGTGTAGACTACAGACGGCTCAATGAAAAGACAGTCAAAGATGCCTACCCTCTACCACGCATCCAGGAGTCCTTTGACGCGCTGGTGGGGGCTCAGTACTTTTCAACACTTGACCTGTTGCAGCGGCTACCACAGATAGCGATGCACCAGATGACAGACACAAAACCGCGTTCGTGACACCATGGGACTATTTGAGTATACCAGGATGCCAATGGGCCTAACATCCGCACCAGCCACTTTCCAGAGTTAATGCAGACGACAATGTCGGACTTTTTGTTTTCATCCTTCTTGTGTACTTAGACGATCTCTTGATATACTCCAAGACGTTCGATGACATTTAGCACATCTTTGATCGGCTCTTGGACGCATCGTGGAGACGGGATTAAAATGCGGCTGGATAAGTGCCAATTCCTCCGGCGAGAGGTGACCTACTTAGGCCATACCATTTCCGCTGAAGGTGTCAGTTGTGAAACTGGAAAAGTAGAGGTAGTACAGAAGTGGCCGGTGCCCAAAACTGTCTCGGAGTTACGCAGTTTCCTGGGATTTGCAGCTATTACGGCGATTTATCAAGGGGTTCGCCAAGATAAGCTGGCGCATTACATGACTGGTGACGCAGGCCACGCAAGAAAAGAAAAAGAGACAGAATGATATCAAGCGAAATGGCAGTGTGTCCACCAGGCTGCGTTCGACACCCTTAAGTCGGTGTTGTCAGGTGCACCAGTGCTAGGGTACGCTGATTTCACACAGCCTTTCATTGTAGAGACCGATGCCAGCAACGAGGGGCTCGGTGCCATTCTGTCACAGGTGCAGGAGGGCAGAAAGCGGGTTATTTCCTATGCCAGCCGACGTCTGCGCCCCACAGAGCGAAATGACAGCAATTAACAGCAGCATGAAGCTGGAATTTCTTGCGATGAAGTGGGCGGTGACTGACAAGTTCAGACATTACTGCTGGCGCACAGTTCGTCGTGTACAACGACAACAACGCGCTTGTCCATTACAAAAACTGCAAAGCTGGGAGCAGTGGAACAGAGATGGGCATCGCAACTGGCACAGTTTGACATGACTGTTGTATATCGACCAGGCAGTCAGAATCCCTGCAGATGGATTATCTAGACTTCCAATATGTGATGATGCACATTCCGATGTGGACCTCTCACTCTAACGGCACTTCCATCCCAGTAGAGATTTCTGAATCGTGTGAGCTGTGGTGTGCACAGCAGCCATGTGATGTGCACCATATCACCAGTCCATGGATGACGACATTATACCATCTACTGGAGTGTTTCCACAGCTTTCAAACCGCCACATTGAGGACATTGCAAAGCTGAGGATAGTATCCTCAGGGCTATCATTAATGCCTGGCCAAAGAGACCCCCGCTGTCACAGGAACACGAAGCACGCGTACTAAGAAAACAGCATTCAAGACTGTTTTGTCAGAACGAGCTGCTGTTTCGAAGAGTGAGTGACACTACACTTGGAGAGGTCGAACAACTTGTGCTCCCCAGTGCTCTAAGACCCAATATTCTCTCATTAGTACACGACCGCATGGGGCACCAAGGATTTGACCGGACTATTTCACTGTTAAAAGCCAGAGTATACTGGCCGGGGATGTACTGTGATGTTAAAAACTACATAGACAATTGTGACAGGTGTGTGTTAAACCGTCGACAATGTGCACCAACACCTTCAGGACATCTGCTTGCTGATTACCCACTTGCAGTGCTGGCCATTGACTTTACAAAGTTAGAAATGTCAAGTGATGGCAGGGACAATGTACTAAAATGACTGATGTGTTTACAAAAATTCACGCAGGCCATTCCCACAAGGATCAGCAAGCCGATACTGTCGCAAAGTGTTGGTGCAAGAATGGTTCCAAAGGTTTGGTGTCCCTAGCGGACTCCATAGTGACCAGGGCCGGGACTTTGAGGCAAAGTGGTGCAAGCATTGTGCCAGCTCTATATGACATCAAGAAGTCCGCACGAAAGCCATACATCCCAAGGAAATGGTCAGTGTGAGCGATTCAAATAGATCCATGCACACGACTTCTGTAGACGCTACCTGTTGAACACAAGCGGCGGTGCCAGAATACCTAGCCGGAATTACTTCAGGCCTACAAACACACCCACATGCGTCAACAGGTTTCGCACCATATTTCTTATTGTTTGGCAGGGGAGCCACGCCTTCCGGTTGACTATTTTCTGGGTCGACAAAGCCCTTCTGCGTGAGCACAAGCGACTGGGTGGCGACAACATCGTCTTCGGCTGCAGGAGGCTTTTACAAGGCTCTGCGTAATACCAAGGATGCGGCACGAACCGTGAGCGGCAAACACAGACAAGCGGGCGAGAGACCAACCACTGCACGTGCAGTACGTATATATTATCAACAGAGTCACCGGCCGCAATAAAATGCAAGACATCTGGAAGCCAGACTTGCACGTGATCACCAACCGCCCATTTGGGGAGAAGAGTGCGGTATACACAGTCAGACCCCTCGCTGGGGGTCCGCACTTACTTTAAATAGAAGCGATATTAAAGCAGGAGGCCACCTCTACAGCTAGAGGATATTCAACTGCCGGAAGCGCCATACGACCGGAGGAAGACAGTGACGAAAGAAACGCCATTTTGGTATGATGTTCTACCACCCCAGCAAACCAGAACTCTTGTGACAGAACCTGTAGTGTCTCAGCCACCAGATCTCAGAGACTTGCCGCGAGACAAGCAAAGACAATAATTGCAGGAACTATTTCGTGTGACGCTATTCAGAGACCATATGAATACGAGGGACATATTTTAGCTCGCGGTATGATTGACTCTATAGATAAGAGCAATATGTTGTATCATTGATTAGTTTGTTTATCTGTTATTTTTATTCATATCCCTTTCGCTTTGCCACGCTGTGCCTACGAAATGTTATTCTGACTGGACAATTACACACAGGACAGCTGGACGGAATGCCCATGTAGTAGTTATTCAGGGGAGAAAAATAATCAGTCGGTTAGATTTAGCTATTAGGCGAAGTACAGATGTTTGTTCTACAAGACACTCTGTACTCTGTTAGGTAAATAGTACCAGCTGCTGGTAATGACTAGGCGTTGCTTGCGGCAGCAACAGATCTTCTTTCGAGGTTTTTCGAGGTTAAATATTGGAGCCCCACCCCCCCCCCCAAGGCCAGCATAATTAGGTGAACTTGTATTTCAGCTCTAGTCTTGCTAGCTAAAGCTCATCAGCGAGGACGCTGTTGGAGAAAGAGTCGGCGGGATGTGATGGGCTGGAGTATGACGTCATAAAATATGACGTCATATTTTATGACGACAAAAAGGTGACGACAAAAAGGTGACGACAAAAGGTGACGACAAACGGAGGACGTTAGACAAAGACGAGACGAACGAACAACGGCGATGAGTAAGGGAGCATCGGCGGGGGCGCAGCCGTGGCGATTGTTTTAGCGTGCAGTAAAGAGTTGCACCTGAATACAAGACCTGCTTGTATTTTACTGATGGACGGTTGTCGTGGTTAGAAAGATACCTCACCACTTGGCCACATTATATCTGGACTGGGCAAGACTGAAACAGGCAAATCTGGACGCATCGAGAGAAGTAATATGTACCCACCATTTACTTGTGAGTAAAAAAGAAACAAACAAACAAAAAAAAAAACAAACCCACACACACATACAAAACTTTCCGCTATGAATCAGACGAGGTGTGTTGCATCTATTTTTAGGAGGCAGTGTTTCGGGTTTTCCCGATCTACTAAACGTGTAACCTGCTATCGTGATCAACAATGACTAGAACAACTGTTGAAGTTTTCTTCCTGCTGCTGATTTCGAGCAGCTATGTTCATGTTTTAATCCGGAATCAATCTAATTTACGTTAGTTTGAGGAGGGACTACACCTGTCTGACTGCTGACAGTCTGAACACAGCTCGGAAGGTAACCAAACAATCTGGCTTTGAATAGTTTTGAACAAATCGGAGGGTCGGTTTTTAACCCCCTGGATTTCAAACAGATGTCGCTTAAACTTTCTGTTTGTCACAAGATCTCATACAATTTTTCTTGGTCTCATGCAGTTATATGTTGTGTCCCGGGGACAATGAAAAAGTTAGCAATCGAATCTTACGGAAGGCATTGAATATTTGGTCTCATTCAGCTTATAAATGTTACTCTTCTTTCTCTAGTCTTTATTTCGTTTATTATTTTATCATTTATTTTTTTTTATTGAGTATCAGATTATTTAAAGCAGACTTATATACAAACTAAATTGTACTAAGTATTTCTGGAACTCATCGACAACTTTGAAATTATTGCGGTCGAGCTTTGTTTTAAGTATATACTCGAGTACAATTCATGATAAAGTCATAGAAAATATATACAGTACAAGTAAAATAGAATAAGGTCATTGTAATCAACACACAGTTACTGCATGCTATACCAGTTGCTACTAAAATAGTATATAGGCTTCTAACTGATTAAAGAGGTTAAGGAGAATTAATCCTCTGCTTACTTCGGTACTTTGGTACCAAACCTTCTAGAGAGAGACTTTGCCGGATGGATAATTAAACTACTGGCAATTAACGTGTCTCACGAGCTGTAAATGAATCAAAAGGAAGTTATTTAGCTTTCAGTCTTTCCTGGTCAGCCTCAGCGAATTCATTCATTGTAACACGGATTTCATTTCTTACTTCCCCTATCGCTTTTTTAGGTCTCTTTTCGGCGATTTCTCCATGCGTATTTCACCGAATTAAAAAACCACAACAATATTATGCACTCTCTGAAGGTTTTCTGCTTTGTTACTCGTCAGGTTCAGATCACTCAACCTTCCCACGATGATATTAAGACCAGGGATTCGCGTCGTCAGGGGACCGCAGTGGTCAGGGGGAGACAATGACGGTGGCCCCGGACACCTGGGGACAGTGGTTGCCGTCCATGAGCGCGGTCCTGGCCACGGCAAGGTGTCGGTGGTGTGGGATGTGACAGGTGAAGAGAGGATGCACTGTGCTGGCAGAAACAACAAGTATGAGCTCCTCATCTATGACAACGGACCGGCAGGTGCAGTCCACGCTGCTTATTACACTCTTTTATTTAACTCGCTATGTGTATGTGTATACAAGTATCTGTATGTTCACAGGAATTTTTTCTTCGATTTTCATCATTGTTTGACGCCTCAGATGTAGTGTGCATCTTGCATCAGAAAGATTATGAATTTTAAAAAAGTAGTTTGCTTTACTACTATACAGGTAGTCCTCGGGTTACGACGGTCTCGAGTTACGTCGTTTCGTGGTTACGACGCTCATTCCGACTTACGAGGTTTAGCGTCGTAAGTCGAACTGTACGTGCGCCTCATTCCACGTGCGGCGGAAATCATAGAGTTCAGTGTACTGTACACTGTACCCGGTTACACAAAGAAAACTAGTCTCCTGCACGCCATAACACCCTTCATTATGGCTCCCAAACGAAAGGTAGACTCATCTGATAACAGTGCATCAAAGAAAAGGAAGGCCATCACCATGGAGATGAAAGGAGATATCATAAGGCAATCTATTAAACGTACTGTACTGCACAATATTTTACTGTACTTATGTTTATTGATAATTATATAGGGTACTGTGTTAGGATAGCTGTTTGGATAGGCTAAGTGTTTGCAGTACTGTACTGTTATTTTGGTACAATACTGTATGAACGCATGATCGGACTTAGTCGAAATTCGGTTTACGACGCCGCATAAGAACGGATCAACGTCGTAAGTCGAGGACTACCTGTATACTACTTCTTCTTGTTCCTATTCGCCCCCAGTGGAGCATAGGGCCGCAACCACAACCCGCCATCAGACCCAATTCTGGGCCTTCCTTTCCAGTTGGGACACTACTACTGCTTATTATTATTATTTAAGACAGGAACATTCCTTTAACAATGGCTCACGTTTCAAGCCACCTTTTCAGGCCACCCCACCCACCCATCCCCGAAAACCGATTTCTGGGACTGAGAAAAACAGATCAAAGCAAGCGAACTTGCAAACACAATGTACTGTGGACCACATATCATAACTTGCTAGGAAGAACTAGATACTTTTACGGCAGTAACTATAGCAGGAGATTTAGCAAAATTATGATTGCAAATTTGTCTGTATTTACAAGTATGGTTCTATGAAAAATTACATAACCTAATTATTGTAGGGACAGGTCAAATAGGGAGATTATTATTATGTTTCTTTTTGTATGTTGTCGTTGGTTAGGTGTATACCAATCAGCGAGATGTAGAGCTTGCCATTCCTCGTGTATTGGAGGGATGCGCTGGAAGTGTGCAGAGTGCATCAACTATGACCTTTGCACTTCCTGTTACTTTTCTGACTGTCACAGAACATCACATGCCTTCCTGCGATATACCACAGAAGACAGTACAATGTGAGTACAGCAGGAAGTTAAGAGAAAATATTCGTTTTCTATCAACATTGTAACCTTCTTTCACGGACCCCCTCTGGACAGGAAATGTACATAAACAGTTTAAACTTTAAGAAATGGCTGCCTTACCAATTGCCAGAGATACATAAAAGCTTAAACAAAAAGGATTTCAAAATTTCTCTTTTTTTCTGATCCTTATTTACTTTAATACAAATCATTGTATTTCTTTATTCTTGTAGTGTACGTGTGACTCCACGTGCCAGCTCCTTGAAACAAGAGGTGTATGGGCTGGTAAAGGGAACTGAAGTGGTTCGTGGCCCCCACTGGAATTCTGGTGATGAGGACGGTAAAGATGATTGTAGCTCATCTTGAGTTTAGGTTCACAATTACCTCTTAATAAAGAACATATTTAGACATATCAATCTTAGCACCATTATTGCTTATGTGTGAATGTGAAAGAGAAATATTTATCCATGGTTAATAAGTTCGTTTTGTTGAAACATGCTACTAATTATAAATAGTAAACAACTTTAACCAACTACACACCTCATATACCTATTGACTCACTTCACTTTTTCCTCTCTCAAACACAGGAATATATATATATGTTACAGCTATAGTCACAACAATTTTGCTTTCTGAAATACATTTACAGAGGGAACAGTTTCTTTAGACAGAGAGGGAGAAAAGCCCACACTACAGTTGTAGCTTAGGTAATTTGCTTCATATCCATATTGTTTCTGCACATTTAGGAGGACGGGGCAGCAAAGCCAAAATTGAAGAATTGGAGGAACAGGCATCAGGATGCTTTAGGGGACGTGTAAAAGTCAGATGGCAGCACAACCCAGATAAACTGTTTGGGTACAGCATTGGAGCAGAAGGAAAAGTTCAGGTGGTGGCACTGTCACACACCCGCGGAGGCACCTACTATCCAGAACACCTTCCTGAGCTTGGTATGCCTTGATACTGCAAATATGCAAAGAAAGTTGTACAATCTGTGCAAACAGGTGTGGTGACAACAAGAAGCTGGTGAGGTTGGGTTAGTGAAATGTTTTGATATCATAAAGATATCCCTATATCAATCAAATATGAACACAATTTCAATACGTGGGACACTTCTGGCTACTGTACATTATCATTTATGTATAACTGCTAGCTAATTGCTATGGAGCATAACTTCTCGAAATGTATATGGAAATGTTCTGCCATTCAGATGTAATCAGCCCAAGCGAGACTCATCTGCAATATGGTGACAAAGTCATTGTTAATGTCGACTTAGAAACATTCCGAAAGCTTCAGAGTGAGCATTCAACTGGCTGGAACAACAGTATGCAGCAGGTGAATGATCAATCTATTTTATAGAATGTCTGATAGATGGACCAAGGGAAATAGCATGTGCATGAATAAACACGTGTTCTAACCACTTTAATTGCCAAAGACTGCGTGCTGATTTTTTGGTAATATCCAGCTTTATGTTGATCTGTTCTCATTCTCTTTCCGTTTTATTTTTCTTCTGTCAGTGCGTTGAGGAGGTTGGAACCATTGTGAAGATCGTGGATCCAGATCTTGCAAGAGTTCAGTATGAAGATGCTTATAGTTGGACAGTTATTCGTCATCTTCTGACAAGGGTAAAAAAAAATAATGTGAAGGAAATAGAAATACGCTTTCCGGCAAACAGTGGGCGAAATCAGTATGTAATAGTTTCATGAGTTCACGACATAACCACAGGTCTCATGCAAAAACTAAGGGACATTTTTATCACATTTAACTTTTGTTTAAGCAAGTCATTAATTGTTCTCTTACTGTTATATATTTTTTGGTGAAAATATGTGATCAAATCACAGCTGAACTAGAAAATAAAAGGTAATCTAACCAATGCCTAGTTTTATACTGAGACCAGTTTTAAAGATACATTTCTTTTTGCAGCTTTCATGTTTAATGCAATGTATGTTGTCCAAACTTGTTCTATCTTATATATGTCACCTTCAAAGGAATTCAGATTTGGTTCTTGTGTTGCTCTCATAGGATATATTCTTTTGTTATGACATATTGCCCTATATTCTTATATTAGGATTATGAAATCCAAAACAGCGTTTCTTTCTGATTTCCTGATTTTCTCTTTTAACAGTTGAGTTCATTCAACAAAGGAGACCATGTCCAAATCATTGACAATTACAACTGTTTCATGGAACTGCAGGTTGGACATGGGGGATGGAATAAGAAGATGGAAGAAGTAAGCAATGTTATTTCTCAGTTTTAGATAAGACTGCATGAGAAGTAACCTGTAAAAATGTATTGTTGTACATATAAATGTGCATTATCCCTCCTTTTAGACCGATTCCTTGCTACCAGCTATGAAATTCCTCTCAAGGGTCATGTACAGTTGGAGGACTGGGAATTTGCAGATTTAATAATAATTTAAAAGCCTGTTTATGGCAAGGAGACAAGCATAGATACTAATGAAGGACTGTATACTATTGGACTTGATGTGCTCCTCCTGTTTTTGTTGTTAGATATGATGACATCATCTGTACATTATTGTGAACTGCTGGTTACAGATACTGGGGAAGATCGGAACAATTGTAGAGATTGATTCAGATGGAGACCTCAAAGTGAACGTAGAAGGGCGGAGATGGGTGTTGAATCCTGTCGGCTGCACATTGCATTTCCAACCCAGCATTCCAGTTAATAAGCCTTCTATGACAGAAAACACCGAAAGGCCATTACCAACCCCCAGTAAGCGTAATGTCGTATCCGAGCTTATTTCTCGTTGAACTGGTGATGCTATATGTGATAATTTAGAGAACTCAAATAAAGAAAAGAATCAAAATCAGATCACTTCTACTGGTGGGGATTTTTTCAATTTGTTTTTGCCAAGACAACAAGAACGCTCAGTACCTCCATCTTAAAGATTCTTAGGCATGCTTCTTTTGGGCTTCTTCTTCATATAAAGCAATTAATTAATTAACTTGACAAGACACATGGTTGTCTTGTCGCTTCTTTTTCTCTCATTTTTTTTTTGCGTCACTTGGTGTGGAGAGCGGTGGACACAGACCTTCTCTCGCGAGTGTCATTCTATTATCATCCCCCAGATTAACGCACAAGACAACGCACCTTACCGGTAGAGTGGGAATAGCAAAAAATATGCTACTGAAACCAAAGCGGATGATAAATTAAGAGAAAGAATATCCACTGGTGCGTGGAGCTTCAGCACAACAGTGTGGCAAAGTGAAACAACTCACCCACGCGCTAAGACGGTACCAGTGGAACCTTATGGAACTGGTGGAGGTCAGATAGCCAGGATTTGGGGAAACAGGAACAGACGAAGACCACAAACTCATGGGTTTCCTTGTTCATCCACACAAGAAATCAAGGATATCAACTTGGCATTAACCAGATGGAACGATCGAGAATCAGATCAACTTCATCCTGCTGCTTATATAGATACTTCATACTCAACAAAGCATCAACAAAGTCAAGAGGAGGACATATCCAGACACCGACAGAGCAAGTGACCATGACTGAAAACAAGTGGACTAGAACTAGCAATCTAGTACTACGGAAAGAGGTCAAAAGAGCAGTATGCAGTCTGAAGGGAGGAAAGTCTGGCCTTGAACATCCCAACTTAGCAACAAATGCTCTCCCTGCTTAGTGCAAAAGGGTCTGGGAATTCAAAGAATGGACACAATCAATAATCATACTTCCTTCAAAGAAAAGAAATAGCAAGCAGGGCCAGAACTACAACACCATAAGCCTAATCATCCACCCAAACAAAGTCATGATGAAAGTAATACAGAACTGCATCAGCATCACCACTGAGGAACTGCTAGCAGAACAGGCTAGCTTCAGACCAGGCAGGAGAACAGCTGTGTAGATCTTCAACTGCTGCATCCTGACATTGGAGCATCTTCTGCATCAGCAAGACCTCTATCACAAGTTTACTTTTGACTGAGTCTGGCATGTGATGCAACAATTCAACCTCGAAGAAGGCCTTATCCAAGTGATTGAAGCACTGTATATAACAGCTCAATGACCGAAACAATGCTGTATAACCAAATAGCTTTCCTCTGATAGCAGGCTATAAAAAAACAAAACAAAAAACAAACAAAAACTATAAGACCTTACCAGCAGACCGATAGTTCAGAAGTGTATATAGAAAACTAAATCTGATTTTGCTGACTTTGTCAATAGCTATCATGGAGAAGATGGAACTATTCAAACGAGATTCATCAAAGTCTGCTGATGACATTGAAGAGTTAATGCAAGCTGCCAGTAGTGGAGAATTTGAAAAGTTCAAGGCCTTCATTTTGAAAAACCAGTCTAAGGTTTGTACTAAATGGCAAGGCAATCTAAAATGTAAGTTGTGCTTAATGTGATGAATACTGATGATTCAGATCACTTCTAAACATATATATTTGGGATTGTTCTAGAATGCAACCTTTGGTTGTTTATCAATATTCTTCTGACGTGCAGTAAGCATTTATGTAATGGATATTTTGCCATTACAAGATCATCATCTTGTAGAAATCAAACCGTCATTTTTAAAAATAGATTTTTGCCAGGAAAAAGCTTGCTTTTTGCACCCACTGTGGTGTTTCAAAGACAGGACTGTTACAGTAAAGTTTTGTTATTCATAAAGTATGTGATTACATTATTCTATGCCTGATACTTCTCAAATGTTTGTTTGTTCTTTTTGATAGTTATTTGTAGCCTCTCTGAGTGCTTCGCACCATGTCACTTGCTAATCCTCTTTTTAGCTTGTGATGTCACCTACCTGGGGCAGTTCACTTTAATTCTCAAAGAATATGGAAATATGTCATCATTCATCCTCTGGTCCAGAACATCATTTGCATGTCCTTATTAATAAATATTCTTTCATAGCAAGAAATTTTGAATAGAAACAATAGAAAACTCAGTATCTAAAATTTAAGTGCAGCTTGGGTTTTGATTTGCCTGGCAGTCTTAGAAGAGATCACCTAGGTCATCATAAAATGAACAGGATAGTTCATAGAACTATAATGCAAGACATTTTATAAGATGACCTAAAGACTTACACAAAGTGTCAATGCTTCTATCACTATCAGAATAATTAGGAAACTGATTCTAGAAGTGAATCTGAAAATGTTATAAAGATTGAATAACTTTAGTAATTTATGTTGTCTACAATTACTATTATCAGTGAGCCTTATTAATAAAACAAAGCAGAATAAATGCAACACAAAGGTCTAAAGCATACTGCTGTTATGTAGGTCTGAAGGGGCATATCTCTCTCTATATATATAGATATATATAGAATACATATATATGAATCACATTCTTTTCGAAAAAATACTTCACTGGAATTAATATCTTTGTAATAAATATTTCACTTCAGGCTGATAGTAAATTAAAAGGCCGCACAGCCCTTCATGTGGCCTGTAACAAAGGTCGTACAGACATCATAAACTTCCTGCTCAACTGTGGGGCAGATGTGAATGTTGCTGATGATGATGGGAACACACCTTTGCATTATGCTGCTGATGGGTGGGTGAAAATTGCAGCAGGTTTTGATAATATTAATGGCTTTAAATTCTTCAGATGTTGGCTTCTGCTGTATGCAAATGCGTGGGTATGGATAAATGTGCATGAATATGTAACTTGTATAGATGACTTTTTAAAATTCCAGATTCGTGTATTACCTGTATTTTTTTTTCTGCATTATTTGAGGGCAGTCCAGTGACACCACAGTTAGTGCCTGTCACCAATACAGTGAAAGTTGGCTGTTCTGGGTTCAGCTCTTGTCTCAGGCACACTGTTCTTTCTCTGCATGTGGCAACTGTTTACAGTGCTGGCTGCCTTACCGTGATATAGCCTTAGTTGCTGGCTCAGCGTAAAACACCAATTTTCCCCTGCATTAATGAAAAAGGCTTAAATATTTATTTTCCAAACTTTCAGTTTGTCCCCACTTAGCTTAATTGTGAAATGAGGCAAGAAATAAATTTCAAGATATGCAACTCTGCTGAAAATTTATTTATCTTCTGAATGCAACAGCTCCTTCTCTAGTGAAGAAGATAGTTTTGTAAAAAAAATGACTTAAAAGTCCAGCTGCTGTTCGGTAACAAATGCTCATAGCATGTCGGTGCCAATAATGATTGGGTTGATAGTCTGGTAAAGAGGTGAATCACCCAATATTGCACAGCTATGCTTTAGTCGTCTTAATCTGGAGTCTACGTTTTCACCAGAGAGCAAGATTCTGTGGTGGAGGAACTGTGCAAACGTGGTGCAGACAAGAATGTCAGAAACACAAGTGGACAGACGCCCCTACATCTTGCTGTCATTCAGCAAGATCTGCAGTGTGTCCGTACACTTTTGAACAAGGGTGCAGATGTCAACATCCAGGTGAGGTAACTGGCTATTTAACTCCTGCTGGACAGTAGAGATGGAATGATTAAATTATCATGTTCAATTTTTAAAATTCATAGAATTAACTGTCAAATTACTTTAATAGAACAAGTCATTCTGAAGTCAAGTATTATTTATGTAGCTATTATTACTCTTCAGTATTGTAGTAGAATTACAGTAATATCCTATTTCAGAACAAGGATGGAGAAACTCCGATGCACATTGCTATTGATCACAAAGTCACTGCAATAATCAATCATTTGCTGGACTGTGACTATTTGGATGGCAGTAAAGCCAATAATGATGGGTTCAATATCATTCACAAAGCAATTGCTGGTGGATTACAAAGGTAGGTAAACATATATAATATATCGAAAATGCTTGACCCTTTTGACAAAGATTCTGTCATATAATAGCTGTGTGATAGTAGGAAATGGATTATGACCTGATTTATCTGATGTATATTCAGGATGATGCTTTATGGCAACTGTTACAGTGTTGTGGAAGTGCTGATAAAAAGGGATGAGCAGCTGGCCTTGTCTCCTGGAGGACCACATAACTTCACACCTCTGCACCTGGCTGTCATTAATGGATGGACTGCAATTGCTGGATTGCTAGTAAACCAGGTAAATAAAATCATTTTCTTTACTGCTGTGATTGGAAGTCATCTGGCAATAAAATTATTGTGTGTAAGGGCTTCAGCATTATCCTAAATGGGCAGACTTGAAAGCACTGAGAATTATTATTACACATGAACACACATCCACAAACATATCTGGTAAAGGAATGGTGACAGCGCAGTTTTCTAGAAACAGAATGGCTTGGGAACAGAGAGGACTATAATTGTCATTAGAAAAGAATTCTTTGATGGAGTTTTTTGCTGAACAAATAAACTGATACTATATAGTGAGAAGAAGGGACTTATATAGTCTTCTATCTGAAACATTTAAAAGCGGGATATGCTAATCATTAAGGAGGAGATAATAAAGATTCTTGAGGGAGATAGGGAAAACCTGAGCTGTAAGGTGAATACCTGAGCTGTTAATGATGACACTTATATCATTAAGGATGAGTTAAAAAGGCTGCATTCAATATTAATGAAAACATAAAAAGGTTAATGCTTAAAAATGGCTAATCCTTCCCTTTCCTCCCAAGGTGTATGTACACATTCATAATTCAATGTTAGGGTGTGTAATATCTCTTTTTACCAGGTCTTGGTTGACATTAATGCTCAAGACCATGAAGGCCGCACTCCACTTCATCATGCAGTTCATTCCTGCAGCCAGACTGTTATAGACCTTCTGATGAGAAGAGGTAATTATGTTTTGGTGTAGTTCTCTTTTAGTAAACTTTTTCTATTGTCATCAGTATTTAATTCCAGCTAAACATTTCATCTTTTTCGGTTACTGGTAATGTTTTTAAATCATCTTTGGTTCTAATATGGATGTATATTAAAAATAAAAAATTTGTGTTCAAATTTACTTGTACTGAATGCCTTTGCTTATCTCTGAGTGCATGTAAGCATGAGTATATGTGTAAAGGTACATAAAATTCTAAATTAACTTGCCCACGGATTGATAGTTATGATCATCATTCAGAGAACAAACCTAAAGATATTGGAGAAATTTAGATATCTTTGCAGCATGATTATGCTTCATTATTATTATTCTAGGAGCTGATCCTAACATTCAAGATGAAAATGGCAACACACCAGCACACCTTGTTCAAATGCCAAGGCTGACCAGTGCAGTAAGGCCATTCATTTTCTATTTTCTCTTGTTTGCCACATGTCTGTTCAGATAATTTGCATATCTTGACCATGTCTAACAGACACACAATACTAAACATGTGATAGCCATTCTGGCATGCAAAATAACACATCCTGCCTTGCCAACACTGGAATCAAATGCAACAGATTTAATGTTGTCTGCTCATCTTTGGTTTCAGGCTCTGGTGAGCACCGAAGAGACTCTTCAAAATGAAATTTTATGCAAGTTGACAGAGTGTGGTGCAGATCTTGCCTTACAAAACAATGAGGGCAAGACGCCACTTAGTCTCTGCAAGGCGCCTGAACTGAAACAGCAGTTGCTGAGGTAAGCATGCACATTTATGGGCCAGCCAAGATTCAGGTCACAGGTAAAACAAATTGCCTTTTAGCCATATTTGAAGTTGTAAATGTGCTATTAATTTCTATGATTACAAAGAAGGCTGAAAATAAAAGTCATGTCCAAATAAAACCATGATAAATAATGTTAGCAAAAACAAGGCTAAAAAAAATTAACCTGTGAAACAGTTCTTTAGGAAATATTATTGTTAAGATGTGATAAGAGTATATCAAAACCTATCAATATAATTGCATAAGGTTTCATGTTGCATATTTCTTATTAAATACTCAATTTTACTTCTTGCAGAATCCTTGCTGAAGTCAAAGCTGGACATAAAGAGGATGTACCCCCTCACTGGAACCCTATGCCAGGGACAGAACTCTTTGTGGTGCCATTAACTAACAGCAATGCACTGACAGCAGAGGAATACAAAAATGTCAGATACAAGTTCCTGAAAACCATGGCTAATGTGGAGATTATTTCTATTAAGCGCATTCAGAACCGTGCTTTATGGACCGTATACAATGCGTAAGTTTTGCACTGGTTTTGCATGGTTTTGATAGTGTGATAGTGTTACTTGTTTTTTTTGTTTTTTTTTTTATAGTTTTAACAAAAATTCAAAATATTTAATGATCTCCACCAATGCTAGCAATGATACAGATCTCCCATGCTTCCTTGAACATTAGGCATGTAGTTGTCAATGTTAATGGGCACTATATACATCCCATAAACTATGGCCAGCAAAAATAAAAGAGAGAATGAGAGAGACCAGCAAATGATGATAAACCCATAGAATTTTATTTACTGAAATTTCAAAGTCTTAGATATTCGGTAACTGATGGGCAGAAATAAAAAAATCAGTTCACACAGAAGGAAAAATTAATGCTAATCTGATTGGATTTCTAAAATGTGTATTTGGGAACTGCATGTGTTCGGAACTATTTGTGCATCAGATACTTTTGTAAATGTTTCAGTGCAAAGCAGACAATGGAACGAATATACGGAATTGGAGCTGCCAATGAACGTATACTCTTTCATGGAACCTCTGCAAAAGCTGTTGAAGCAATCCAACATCAAAATATTGACCCTCTTCTAGCTGGCAAAAAAAGCGCAGCTGTTTGGGGGAAGGGAGCTTATTTTGCTGTTGAGGCCAAAATCTCTGATAACTATTCCACAGCTGATGACTGGGGTTATCGCTACATGTTCATGGCACGTGTACTTGTTGGGCGTTATGCAAGGGGAGAAAGGGGTCTCAAGAGACCTCCTCCCTTGGACCGCAGACAGCCTAATGCTCTTGCAGATTCGGTTGTTGATGATACAGACTCACCAAATATTTATGTTGTTTTTCGTCATCACCAAATATACCCAGAGTTCTTGATTCAGTACAGGTGATCTTACAGCACTGAGAGTCAGTTGACTGAATATATTTTTATGAACATTGACTGTTTCTAAATTTGATATTGAGCTTTCTCTGAGCCACAATGCCTAATTCTGACATTTCTATAGTGATCACCATGGAAAGTGAGTCCTCAAATCTCATGTAAATATGTAGACTGGAATCATTCAAATGAAACATATGTAGCACTTTAGAAGTGTACTGAGTTATGTAATTGTTAGTAGAGAGTCGGCGTCGAACAGCCCAGGACTGTCCCTTTCCCAACCCGTCTGCACACGTAATAACCGACCTTGAGCTGCCCACCCGCGGCTACTGGGTCATTGTTACATCAGCAGTTATGACGTTGCCGGAGCTGCCACCCGTGGCTACTGGGTCATTGTTACATCCGAACAACATAGCCCAACCCTACACAGCCAATTTGACGTGCTGGTTACACATAAAATTTTCCATATCCTGGGATTAACATTCTGATTGTGTCACTGTTTACCTTATGCTGAATAGATTATTGATTGGACACTTTAAAAACTTAAAATTATTGATGAACATTTGTGAGAGATGTTTGCCAAAACGTATGACAGTCTATGATGTCTTTCAGTTTGTGATATCAAACAAGTATTGAGCTATTTGATATTGATAGGACTCCAGTTTGTTGCACGTTATCTTATTCCTCTTGATTTTTTTTTTCATTCTGTCTTGAGACACCAAATATATTGAGCAAAACCTTTATCCCCACTTCTAACTGATAAACACTTTGAAAAATTTCTGTTTAGAAATTGCTTGCACTCAGAGTCTGAAGTAAAAGTCTGTTATACCTGCCAGCTATATCCTGTAGATACCGCTGTTATTTATTTCATGAAAATTTGTAATTACGAAGTTTTTTAAATTATTTTTTGCTTTCCTACACAAGACTGCTAATTGTTTATGCTATGAACCTACCTGAAATCAAACATATTGGGGGAAGAAGGATATGAACAATGAGATGGCATGCTCTGTATTTTCTATATAAATTTGTCTTTAAGATTTGCATACCTCAGATGGGGTAAAAAAATAAACATGCTTTTTGCTTGAAATGACTGGTCTACTTCTTCCATATACTCATGCAGCCTAGCCCAGACTAATGGGAAGTTTTTGAGTTAAAATTCATGCTTTATGAAATTAAGGCTTTTTCCTTGGTTAAACTGTTGAATATCATCACTTATGAAGCTAACTTTTTAACCAATTCATTATAAAATAATCAAGTAAAATAAAGTGTTCTGCAGCCTGAAAAAGGTTTAACTTTCAGGTTTATGTAACCATGCAGTATGTCTTCATCCTGGCTACTTTGGGGATGGACCACTGGGCCAGTCTCGCAATAACAACACATCAGATTTTGTAAGGAAAGAATCGATCTTTATTATCTATGCAATGTCAATGGAAATGATCCGAAATAAATTCACTTTCTTGTCAAAGCCAAAGCCCTTATTCCTCCTTTCACAATGATATAAACACCTCCACTAATCATGGATGGGATATCAACGTATATTCTGATGGTGTAGCGTCCCTATATGCACATGGAAATATGAACTTATATGGGTCCTATATGGGATACTTATATTGACGATGGAGAGTACTCTGACAGCAACCAAGGGCCATAGCCCCTAACAAGGGAAAGGAAATGACTTTTAGCCAATGGCGTACTATATAGCGACCAGAAGAGCGCGATTGATGTGTGAGCACGCAAGTCCGCCGCCATTTACAAATTTTTGATTGGTTTTGCCCTTTTCTTCTCCAGCATCTGAGTGGAAAGGTTCGACCTCCAGCGATCAATTGCACGTGTTCGACTCTTCGATAACAGTACGTTTATATAAGTTATATACTCTGAAGTAAATATACTGTTTAGTTAGATCTTAATTTTAACAATGTCCAAATTCAATGCAGAATATCATGCTAAGAGAAGATTTATTAGAACACAAGTTAAGAAAAAGTTAAGAGCAATATATATAAATGCAAAAGGTTCCCCCGACAGAAGTAGAAGTCGGGCCCGGCAGTTCTGAACCCTTGCAGTTTGATAATTCTTTAGTCGTTAGTGATGCAGAGAATTCGGAGCTGTCAGAATTTCCTCAAATTGCGATTGCGATTTATCTGGCGATATTTCATCAGATGGTAGCATCCATATACGCCATCGGTTTCAGCTTCGCAAAATCTAGAGAAACAAAACAAATGGAATTATTTTCTTGATTATTAAGATCAGAAAGATCAAAGTGAATCAGACAGCGACACTGAATTATTACAGAATAGCGAATGCATTTCAGAAAACGATTTGTATCAGGATTTAGCGCTCTGTGGAAGGCAAAGTAACATAGCATTTTGTGTTTTGTCTCGTTTACTGTGTATTCTACATAATTACCATCCATCTCTCCCCAAGGATCCCAGAATACTGTTGAAAACTCCCCTAAAGTTAAACATCATATCACTATAAAATAGTTCTGGATATTATTTTCACTTTGGACCCAAAGAATCTGTCTAAATCTAGTCTGGTTGGATTATCATAAAAGTAAGTTATTAAGCAAGACGGTTTCACTTCGACACATTTTGATATGTCATTATCAATTTGAATTGTTCTTCTATCTTGTTTGGTTATTATTTAATAATTTCTTGAAAAGGGGTAAATTAATGCGCACAGGGGGGTTTTACTGCCTTTAGCCTTTAGGAGAGAAAGAAATGTACGTGCTATGTTGTGTTTAACACCTGCATTTGAACTATCAGTGCAGATATGCTGTACACATACATATTTTATTTATGCTTTTCTTTACACATTTATTTAACAGTGATGTTTACAAAGAGATAGGCTTTGCATATTTAGGATCAAATGCCTGTAAACTGTATGTTGTTTCAGCAGATGGCCTTATTCCATGTTGTTGAGTTTTTGGAAGAAGCAGAAGGTTTAAAAGGGCCAGTAGCTGTAATTCCAGACAGCTGGCTGCTAGTATTTAAAGATACCAGTGGTAATAGGTTTTGCAATTGGCCACCAAAATCTGTTAAAGCAGATGCAAACTTCATTATTAAAGCTAAAATGCCAGATTCCTCATGGCCATTGTATCGAATTCGCCTGCACAAATCACTAAGTAAGTGCAATTTTTAAATTCATATTTAATTCTTGTGCAGAAAGCAAATTTATGAAGCGTGTGAGCATTAATTGTCAAAATGACTGCTATGCCATAATGTACTGCAGGAGATAGGAAGGAGATAAAAAAGATGATACCTGGACTGTTGGAACACTATAACATGTCATTACACCACAGATAGTGTAACTTTGGTTATGATGCTGCACTATAAAAATGTATTATTGTCAAAGGGAAATTTATGATGTACTTTTGGTCTGGATTGGTGAAATCTAATTTGGGTACTTTTTATTATTTCCATGAAGGTAACTACCAAGCAGCTAGCCAAATCTGTGAGAGACTAAAAGAAATGTCAGAGGTGGAGAGTGATGACAGAAATACCAGCACAGAGATCCAAAACCTCTTGGAAGGTAATTTGAAGTCATTTTGTTTATAATCATTTGAACATATTGTTTTTTCTTAGCCTCGGCCAAAACATATGAACAGTGTTTTTTTGAAATATAACCAGAAGTGGAAAATCCCAGCCTTCTTTTGCCATAGTGAAAAAACATTTGAAATAAACATGGATCACATATCAAATAGATATATGACAAATGGGAAAAGAAATCAAGATAAGTGATATTTTCAAGGCATTGTGAATTATAGCAAATCCAGCAAAGATCACTATTTTACATGTTTTCTGCTATTGTGTTTGTTGATTCCAGCTCATCTAGAGAAATATATACAGCAGCTGGTGCCACTTTTGGAAGAGATAAGAAATGATATGAAAGATGTGAAAATGAGGCTTGAAAGGATGGAGGAACCTTATGCATTTGAAGCTGAGTGGTGACAAGTGGTCAAGCACTGGAAGAATTTTCCAGAAAATATTGGTTGATGATAGATAATATACAACATTTTGAAGACTAAGGCTCAACAGCAGCAGATAAAAAAAAGTTGTTAAAAACAGAATATGCACTAGATAGAAAAGTTTCCATGTCCTTAACACCTTAGATCAAAAATTGCTTTAAAAATGAAGAGGGGAGACAGACATTACATAAATTTCATGACAAATTAAAGAAAGTCCATGTACCCTCCCTCGATATGGGTCAAAATTGCTTAAAAAAGGACGAAGGGAGAAAGACGTTAAATGAAGTTCATGCCACTAAAAAGAAAATTATTAAGTCAATAAAGTAAAACAAATCTGCCTACAGCACCCGGTGTTCCCAGGCGGTCACCCATCAAAGTACTAACCGGGCCCGACGTTGCTTAACTTTGGTGATCGGACGAGAACCGGTGTGTTCAACGTGGTATGGCCGTAGGCATAAGCGATTCGTTTACAAAGCTTTATAAAGAAAATCGCTGTCTACCAAGCAGAGGCACAGCCAAAGCTCGTAAGTGTGCCTACTGAATGTCACATGCGTACATTTCTGTGCTTTTTCTAGTGTGCTTTTCGCTCAGTGAAAGAAAGTCCATGTACCCTCCCTCGATATGGGTCAAAGCTGGCAAAACTTTTGAAATAATTTAAAGTTGTCCAATATTTTATCTACCTTTATTTGCTTTAAAAATACCAAGAAATAGTAATGTAAATAATTCACTGAAGTGATAAAAGCCCCCCTTTCTTTATAGCACACAGTTGAACTCTAGAGCTCACTAAGCAAGAGAGGTAACCCTGATATGCTAATGGCGCGAAGATTGCAATTATCTAAACTTGTTGTCGTTTTACTTTGCTTTGAGAAATTTAAACAGATGGTTTTGCCAAAAAAATTAATAAAATGACAGAAACATTCAGCAATGCATATTGTTTATAACTGAAGAGATTTTACTGACTAAGTTACAGTGATGAAAGAAAAAAAGCAATAAATGTCCTATGCCTTTGACCACCACTAAATTGCCCACAAATAGTTTGTGTTGGTCGGTGCACCCTACACTGTTAAGCATACTTACCTGGCACGGGAGGCACCTTGATCAGCAAGGAGGTCCTCCCAGGGCGAGGCCTGTCCATTGCACCTCGGGCGGGTTGACCCCTGCGATCACCCCAAATGTGGGTGACTCGAGTGCGTAATTTATGCGTAAGGGGGACTGCGTTCGCGCTATCCCCTGCAAAATTTAAAATGTCAAGAGAAGATGCCATCGCAAAACTCGTGGATGATGTGGAGCTCGAGTCCCACTGATATCTTCACACAGGCCGTGACCTACAACATTCAATATTCTTGCGTAATATGTCTCAGTGCTTATTAAGCTGACCTTTTCATAATTCATTACATGTATCCGTAATTGGACAGATACGCCAAGATCATGTATACCTAAGACGATGTATCGTCTGCGTCAGAAAATTTGTCGCGATTCCAAAGATGAGGATTAATTACCAAGCAACCTCCTTGCGCAGCGAGTATAGTATAAAGAGCAAAAAATCTTCGCAAACAAAGTGGAATGGGATCATCTGCTGGGTGAGGTGGAGGAAAAGCGACGTTCTCTCAGCGAATAAAGAAAAAGAAACCCTCTAATCTCATGACATTTCGTATTCACGCCCTCGGATGATGAGGCTTTCCTGTGATACGTGTACTGAGAACCTAGAGCGTTGAAGACAACCAAGACAAAGTCCAGAATGCTTCCGATCTCTACACATTAGTGTCCATGTACTGTCACAACACCGGTAAACAGTGGTCAGACGATGATGAAAACAAAATGATTAGTGATGCTGTGCGGCAGGTTACCGCCAGAAGGCAGCAGCCGCCGATGCTCTTTCACGACTCCTTCAGACAAGCAAGCCATACTACTTGTTATTTTATTGTACTTAGTGTTCGATTGTCTCAGTGCGGATTTCTCACGCTTAATCGTATTTTAATAAAATTAACCTAGGTTAAATTATAAAAACTGGCCGGTCCAATTTAAAAATGTCCGCGGGGCAACCTTGCTCTGTGTGTAATTATCGCAATCCCACAGCATGATGGCAAAGTTCATTAATACTCTCAAAGTTCATTATTCTCTCTTTCTGCACGTTAATGATCTTTTCCAACAATGAAATATGAACTTAAGTAATATGCTATTAATAATCAACCATAATATTAACGTGTAACATATAGTTCTCTTTGGCATGGCGCTCCTCGATCTCCCGTTTACACACACAGAGAAAAGGGAAGGTCAAAACTGGGATAGAGAAATATGAGAATAATTATAGACAGTTTAATTCTGCAATTAACAGCCTAATTGTTCTTCTCAAGCACGGAAACATATATATATATAGACAGCAGGGACATATAATGTTTTTTTCGAGTTATAGGAGCTCACAACAAAGAGTAATAATAAAAATAACCCCGAAGGAGCAGGCAAATAGGCTCTATAATGTCGGCTCCTAAAATTACTAATATTACATGATACACTATCTTCAAATTGCGTAGCACTGTACGTGTCATACACGCATAAGCAGAAACCGTCATTAAGTACGGGGTACAAAGGCCACTTGAACTTCCTCCTTCGATATATATGAGCAGTGATTGGAATGTACGTCTTATTTCGTGAAATAAAAATGTCATGAACTCCAATAAGTCACTAAAACCTTCTTAGCATAGATGCCTACCATAGACTATGCCTGGGCGATGTCACATTTATTTACTTTATCCGAAATAAACTTTGGGACGTTTTATGGGTTAGCCGCAAATAGAAACGGAAATTTCCGATAAAAGAAGGTGTACTGTTTCCGAGAAAACTACACGCAGTATTATCGTGTAATCCTGATTTCGACGAGGATCCTGTGTAAAGCACACAGCACTCTAGGTAAGTTAACAATATCTTCTTATTATTTGTTGTCTTCAACTGACTAGTTTATTAGAAACAAATGAATACAACGTTCGTATCGTTCGACCTAGTTTGTGCCAAACACAATCTTCCTCTAACAATAGAAAACACATTAATTGCAAACCGCTTATAGTTTCACTAAGATAAGCTAGGTGAGCTTTCTGATAAACGCAGACTTTGTAGGTAAAACAACATAGCGTGATAACTTTTGTTTCCTGCACAGCTTCCATTTCCTAACCTTTTTCTACTGCATGGGACATGTCAAAGCTTGCTATATATATATGGAAGTAAATTAACTAAATTAATTATTACTGGCTAGGTTGATCTGAAAGTCAAGTGGTAACTCGGTCATTCTCATAACGCAGTAGTGGCAGAGACATTTTTCACCTTGAAGTGATACAGTTTAAAGTAGTTTTGTGTATGTGTATATATGCACCGTGCTACTTTTATAATGGAAGGCACACAACACATGAATCAAACACAATTTATAGTTTCTTTAAAATAAAAAACAATTTAATCAAAAACTGGTGCACATTCTTATATATACAGAACTATATTATATATATACAGTATATATACAGTACAATGACTGTATGAAAGCAGTATATTTATATATATATATAGGTTTCTTGACATATATATGTTTCCTCACCCAACAGTTTTCTGATTGACATGCCAAAGTACTCTCTTGCTGTCTGTAGGGGATGAACATTAATCAACTAAATTGTTGTTTACATAGGTTGATTTGGAGGTCATTCTCATTCTGAGAATGAAACATTCATCAATGTTTGAGACATTTTTCAACTTGAAGTGACCTACTGTATGTGTGTATATATCTATCTCTATATGTATAAAGCATGTAATTTCAGACAACAACGTCGGTATGAAGTTTGGGATTCGTGTGGTGAGGGGTCCAGACTGGTCTGGAGGCAACCAAGATGGGGGTGAAGGTCACCTGGGCACCATGGTTGCAATACCCACAGCTGGGAAAGTGTTGGTCATCTGGGACACGACTGGTGAAGAGCGGATGTACAGTGCTGGGAGGGATGACAAGTTTGAACTGAGAATATATGACAATGGACCTATAGGTAAGTGGAAAATACAATGTGATAGATAATAAAGTCAGTTTCCCATCCCCCACCACTGGCATTTTCATTTGACACCAATGCCAGTGGACACTAGCCACTAATTGCCTTCAGGGATCAGTCTGATTTTGCTCATGAGATGTAAGAGATGTTGAAATAATAAAGTGAAAGTTGAGAGATTCTAACAGGCCAGTGTCATAAGACAGAAATAGATAATACATATTAGGAGACTTTATTTGTACTGTAGTCAGGCCCATTCGTAGCCCTTGCTGGGCCCGAGGTATAGGGCATGTGCAGGGCCCTCAACGCCACAATCAACACAGTTTTAGTTGCGATCTAATTATCATAATCAAAAGCACAGGGCTCCTGACAACTATCAAAAAAGTGGTGCCATAGGAAGATGCCTCGTCTGCCTGCCCCTAGGTACAGCCCTGACTGTAGTACAGTAACAGCAAGTATAGAACACGTTTACAAAAAAATTCTGTAGAGGAGAAAAAGAAGGAAAAAGAATGCTCATAGATTTTTCCTGCCTCTCTGTCTATATTTTGCTGTTGTACTTATTTTAGTTGATACAAATCAAACATAACTGATACAGAGAATGCTTTTACAGGGGTTAAGTTTACAACAGTGACATGTGATGCTTGTAAGACGCAAGGCATTGGAGGAATGCGCTGGAAGTGTTGTGTATGCACTGACTATGATCTCTGTACACCATGCTACTATGCTGATCGTCATGACAGAACACATCCCTTTCTTCGTTATACAACAGAAGACAGCAAACTGTGAGTACATCAGGAAAATTGCATGAGCATAATTTATCGAGCGTAATTTATTGGATGTTTATCAGATGATGATTATAATGGGAAGGATGATAAGGACCTATACTGGAAGTGATGATAATAATAATCATGTAAAGCACTGAGCTTATACATTGTAGTACTCCAGCTAAAGCCAAGCTCATGGCACTTTACAACAAACATTTGACATTTGTACAAAAAGAAAACCTTCCATGAAGCAACCCTCAAACACTAACTTACAGACAAATTAGTGCAATGTCAATAAACACAGACATAACAGAAGCACAGCAGCAGTATGAAAAAAGTGCTGTGCAATGGTTAGCTCCATGACTATCTTATATTCATCATCTGTTTGCCCCTTTTCACAAAATTGACCATTATAGTGTTAGACCATTGATAAAGGTAAAAGTTGATGAGAAACCAAAAGCCACAGTACAATGATGAGGATATGTGGAAGAAGTGCAGGTCAAACAGAGGCTGAGACGTAACAGGTTGAGAAAAGAGAAATATTTTTCAGAGAGCTAGCCTCTTCAAGCAAAAAAAAAAAAAAAAAGAAAAAAGGTAAAGGGACATAATCGTAGCACTACTGTCTGGAATCTTTGAAATTTTTATGTATATATGAACATATGTGCTCACCTGTGTGCATGCACACTCTCTCTCTCACACACACACACATATATACACATTAATTTTTTTATACTCTTCCAAAGTGTGTGTCCTGTCTTTGCTAGCTTTTCTGCTCATTGTAAGAGTCTAGTTCAGGGTTGTTTTCATCTTGTTATGCTTTTTCTCACTATTCTTTGTTAGTGTACGCCTACCACCACGCAGTGCATCTAATAAACAAGATGTGCATGGACTAGTAAAAGGTGCAGTAGTTGTTCGTGGTCCACACTGGCGTTTTGAAAACCAGGATGGTGAGGAAAATGACTTAAAAAATTAATAATTAGGTTTCTTATTATATTATTATAGACTTTGACTTAGTTTTAATTTATTATTGTTGTAATTGCAAATGATGTTCTTGCTATTGTAAGAAAATTGATACAATTTATTACTTGCTGATTATAGTGAGGGGAAGCGGATAGCCATAATATGGTTACAGCTCATGCTTCTGTAAACACTCGTAGGGTGTTGAATCCATAGAGGAATGGGGAAAGTAAGGCAGCAAAGGAGAAGCCCAAAGTGTGGTATCCAATACCACACTCCTCACTGACCAAAAGTTTTTGTTACCTACAGGAGGCCCGGAAAGCAAAGGTGAGATTACTGAGGTGGGAACATATTCAGGTGGCTACTACAGAGGTGGAGTGCGTGTCAGGTGGCCACACAACCCAGACAAACTGGTTGGCTACAGGACTGGAGCTGAGGGGAAAGTAGAGCTGAAAGCAGTTTCAAACACAAAGGGTGGCACCTTCTACCCTGACCACCTTCCTGCCCTTGGTATATCCTCTTTTTTTCTTATGTTTCAAGCACCTTCCCAGAATGCACACAAAGACATGCATGTGTGTGTGTACTTGCCCTAACACATCCCCACATGAACACATGTGCTCATAGTTAACCCCAGTCTTTGATATCGCATCATATATGGCTTAGTGGATAAACAAGGCATATGAATATACAGCTGTTATTACTCACATTACATTTCATATTTTCAAACCACTGTCCAGCCATACTCGTAATTTTTTAACATTCCTTTGTTCTTTGATGCATTCTAATTACAAATGCACAACTAGAGAATTAAATATTATATTAGAAAAAACATGTTGACAGGGAAAACTAAAAGTTTTCTGCTTTTGAAAAAGCAAGCTGTCCATCTCAGAAAGATTGCTGCAACTTAATAGCATCCATTTCCACTAAGTAGTTTCTAACTTTATGCATGTACCATAGTATACAAGTAATAACCCTGTGCACCTTAATGAGAAATAAAGGTGACAATGCTCATCTTAGCATTTTGTTTGATGTTTATGCATTTTGGGGGAATTTTGTCCTCTATTTTACTGCCCTTTGTCTGAGTTAGAAATTCATTTTACTGCAGATGTCATAAAGCCAGACCAGATCCATCTAAAGCAAGGTGACAAGGTGATTGTAGATGTGGACCTTAACACATTTCAGAAGCTACATAAAGAGCACAGTTGTGGATGGAATGATGGCATGAAACAGGTAAATGTGCTCTTGTTTTGGGATTTTTTTCCCTCCAGGTTTGTGCAAATCCTGTATAAATAGATATGCCCATTTTTTTATGTATATATATATTTTTATAAAAAATATGTACACATACATTCACATATTTATATAGAATTTAAAATTTCTTGTCTCAGTGCCTTTCGGAAGTGGGAACAATTGTTAAAATCCCACACAGCACAATAATGCAACTGCAGTATGAAGATGCTCGTGTATGGAATGTCATTCGCCATGTCTTAAACAAAGTAAGTTTGCAGATGTAATTCAGTTTCTTCACTTTTAATTTACAGTGGATTTTTTACCTTATTTTTTATTTTATTGTGACACAAGAACTTAAAATATTAATTGCACTCATTGTTTGTGATAGGTGTATATATATATATGATAAGGCATTTTATGAAATACAATTGTTAGAAAATGTAAAATCTAAGTTAACAATTTATAAATAGTTAGGACTGAATGTTAAGGGTGTCTCCTTGAGCTCTGTGTGTAACCCAAGTGTGCGATTGAGGGTCAGTGCATGTGTGCACACTCGCATGTGTGTTTGGGCATGCCTGTGATGGAACTAATACATTCAGGTAGTGTAGAGAGTGTGTGTGTGTGTGTGAGGGTTATGTGAGTGTAATGAGAGCAATTTACTGATTTATTTTCTAATGCCCTTTTTATGGAAAATATTTCTTTGCATATTTCTGAGGTTTACATATAGTATTACATGATGTGGTACACGCAAGTTTGTGTTAGATGGGTATTTTTCAAGTAAGTGTTAGTCATTATCAAGTCATTTAATACAGAGCTATCGATGCAATTGGGCTGTAGCTATGAAGACATTTGCATTGATCAATGCCACTTGGCAAATAAATAAATTCTTCATCTTAATTGCTTTTTTCCTTTCCTCAGGTTGGTTCCTTTCAAAAAGGAGGCAGTGTGCAGATAATTGACAGCTATAATGCTGCTGTTGAGCTACAAGTTGGTCATGGAGGGTGGAACGACCGAATGGAAGATGTATGTTGTGTGACAGCTTGTTTTACATTTTACAAACCCCATGTTTGTGTCAAACATTATTAAGGCTTTGAGTCCTCTGTGTCTACACACTTTTCTGCTCTTAGAAATTGCATGTCATGTAAAATGTTCTTTCAAGTAGCTAGAGCCAAAATCACCATTAAAAATGTAATCAACAAGCCCATTGCCTGTTATTTAATTTCAGGTATTAGGAAAACTTGGAAAGATAATGGACATTGATGGAGATGGAGATTTAAAAGTTGAGGTTGATGGGAAAATTTGGCTTCTGAATCCTGTAAGCTGCACACAGCATTTCGACATTAATCAACAGAAAATAGCTAGACCTGCAGCTGTGGATGTAAAGAAAACTGTTTCACAAAGTTCAAGTAAGTGCTATAGCCCTATCACATTGTCACCTTTGCTATGTCACCTGTCACCTACACTTAGCCTGCAAAATGCATCTAAGTAACTACCAATCTAAAAATGCCTGAAGTAGACAATCTTATCTGCTACTAAGGATCAGTCACTATACAGACTATTTCTTGGACCTAGAAAGAAAGCATATACAGTATTAAGTGAAAGTTACCTCTGTTGTTGCTTATTTCTGTAATCTCTTACAAGAAGTTTCATGATCAACATCATAAGCATTTAACCCACTGTTCTGCTGCACATCTTGTCCACTGTGTTTTCGGCTCAACAACTTGGGAACTGGCTACCTGATAAATGTGACTGTATGCCACTCAACTGGCTAAATACCTGTATCTTTCCACTTTCAGCAATCACAGAGAGATTGTCATCATTTCATGGAAGGCTACCACCTGACAAAGTAAAAGAATATATCACGGCTGCTTTTGAGGGTGATCTTGAAAAGGTTAAAGCTTTTGTGACGAACAATCCAGCCAAGGTTAGTGAAGGACTAAATATTAGACAGTTAAAAAAACAACGGAGAAGTATTGCTCTATTAGAAATTTCACAGATTTCATATGCTGGGAGAGAATAACACAAATATGCCAAACACATGAGCGAAATAAAAAAGAAATGTCTGCCTAAGGAGAACTTTCAAGCAAGCACTTGTTTCTCAGTGTTAGAAATGTGTTCACTCAGTGCAGTTCAAGATGTGAATTTACCTGCCTTGTACACCACTAGTGATAAAAGCTACATGTGTAATTGTTTGTAGGGAAAATCAAATGTGCGTTTATATTGAGTCTCTGCATGATGTCTTTTGAAGCCCTTAACACAGGAATAGATGAGCATCAGCCTTGTTACACATTGAATTCCTGTGTTTTAGAATTAAAGGAATATAGGATTGAAGCGATTTGGGATGTTTTCAGGAACTTGTGGTTGTAAAAACCAAGTTTTTGTATTCTTTGTGTGCAGGTGGATAGTCGAGCTGATGGTCGCACAGCCCTGCATTTAGCATGTAACAAAGGACACCTTCCGATTGTGCAGTTCTTGCTTGGTGCTGGGGCCAACAAAGACTTGGCAGATGATGATGGTGATACTCCACTGCACTATGCTGCAGATGGGTGAGTGTAATTGATGTGGCGTTGTAGCAATCTAGCCTGCAAACATTGCAAGTTGCTTTGTGCAGGCCATGGTTATAGCTGTGTACACCTACGTATGTGTGTGTATAAATGTGTATGAATACAAGAGAGTGAGAGAGAGAAAGAGGGAGTAATGAATAAGTGAAACTGCAAATATCTGAAATATAATTTAATCCTGTATGACAAACCATTGATGGGCAACTAACATGACCAATCATTTTAACAGAGAAAAGAACTTGGTGCTTGAGGAGCTTTGTAAGCAAAAGGCAAAGATGGATACCAAAAATAAAAATGGACTGACTGCACTGCACATTGCAGTGAGTCAAAAAGACTCTGCAAGTGTTGATGTTCTAGTCAACTTTGGTGCAGATGTTAATGTTCAGGTAAGAAATTATTACTCACTTCATGTGTGGGCTGAAAGCCATCAGTGAAATGAGTGTCTTCTATTACAAAAGGAAAGGATTTTTTTCATGGAAAATTTAAGCATATTTCTAGGAAAACTGTGATCATAGATAATAGTTTTATCTTTCTCAGGATGCTGATGGAGACACAGCCATGCATGAAGCCATCAAAAATAATGACCATAAGATCATCAAATGTCTCCTCAAATGTGAAAAGCTGGATGGCAGTAAAACAAACAAAGATGGCCAGAATATTATGCACGTGGCTGCCATTAAAGGCAATGAAAGGTTAGTGACATGTACATGAATAACCCTTTTCATTGTCAACACTGTATCACACATTATCTTTTATTTACAACAGATGTGTAATATATAGTTATGGTTGGTTATTCATATATTCTTTTAGAAGATATATCTATATATATATAATGTAAAAATTTTACAGTTTATTTGAAAGTTCTGGACAAGTCCTATTTTACACTCCTAGGTTCGATTATGTTTCTTCGGCATATATATCTGTGTGTGTCTAGATAGGTGGGTGGGTGGGAATGAATAATCACCATGCAGATATGTCTAAATGTCTCTCCATGTTTACATGAAACTTTGGTATTTCCAGTATCTAAAGATTAATTTTTTTTTTTAAATAGAGTGGTTGAAAAGTTGATAAAACAGAAACAGAGCCTGGCATCTGTCACATGTGGACCAGACGATTTCACTCCTCTGCACTTAGCAGCAATAAATGGACGCACTGCAGTTGCAGGCATGCTGATCAAGCAGGTAGAATCTGGCTTATATTTAGAACATTGTGAACATGGTATCTAGGAAAAGGGCATAGATTCACTCACACCATAAGCAAGACTTTGGAACTTGTGCAGCTGTGGGCCAGAGTTGATCTGTCTATGGTGTCTGTAACTCCTGGTATTTCTTTGCTAGAGAGCAGGACACCACGCATCCACCGTAATACTTGCATGCTATATAATCCATCTAACTCATCATCTTGAGTGTCTGATTTAGATTTAGATTTTGACAGAAGATATTTCTTTAGTTAAATAGAAATCTAATAAAGATTGCAAGAGAAGGATCAGTGATAGGGTATAGGAAAGTTTAATTTGATTACTAAACTGGGATTACTGAATAGGTCATTCATGATCATTAGTTTATCTTGTCATGAATTTGCAATGATATTTTATGAATAATTTGTTACAGTTTCAGCTTTATGAAAAATGGATGATTTTATTATGAAATATGTTTCTTGGAGCACTGCAGGATTCATCAAGTATACAATGTCACAAGAATATTTTATAGAAGTGAAAGAAGTTGACAGTAGCATAGAAGCATAAAAAACACATAAAAAACTATATTTACTACAGGTAATTTGATAGAAACTATATACATTGAATGATGTGTTATTGTTTTCTTTATGGCAGGGAAATGTACAGATAAATGCTAAAGACAAACATGGTCGTACACCTCTGCATCATGCAGTCCACTGCTGTAATCAGCATGTCATTGATGTGCTGCTGTCGATTGGTATGTTCTCCCTTACTTTTTTTATTTTAAATGTCATATCCTTCAAAATGTCCAATACCTGTGAGTGCTGTCAGCATCTGCATAATCATGTCAAGGCTGTCGACTGTTGGGTCTGTGAACATTTAAAACCAGACCTTCCATCCTTTTAAAGCTGTAACCACCTGTAAATTCCTGTATTGTGGTGTACTGATATGTTGCTACAATGAAATTTTCATAAGATTTTTATTTTAAAGATGTTTGAGAAAAAGGTCTGACCAAGCAAATCTTGAATGAATCTGGCTTTGACTATTACGTACTGAGTCAACAGAGCATGAACAAATTAACTGAACATGACTGACAAAAGATTAACCTCTGTATGACTGGTCTGTAGAAATAAAACAATTGGTTATGACTGACAAAGATTATCCTATTACAGGTGCTGATGTCAATATACAAGATGAGGACGGCAACACAGCAGCTCACCTGGCTCAGATGCCCAAGTCATCAAGTGCAGTAGGTTTATATACTGGGTTATCTACTGAATGTGTTTTCTTTGCATTCCAGTTTGGTCAGATAAGTGTTTTAATAACAAATTTTAGATTTCACATTACTGTGTAATTTCACCTTGAAACCATTTAAGGCCATGACCTTCCAGAAAAGTTGTATGATGAGTAGAACTGTCTAGATGTCACTGACAAGTTTTGAATGTACAGGTAGCGGAGGGGGGAGATGTACTGGTGCAGTCCATTCTGTGCATGCTGGCTGAATGTGGTGCTGATCTAGGGATCAGAAACAAATTTAGTAAAACACCTCTGGACCTTTGCAAAGCACCAGAAGTGAAGGCAAAACTCAAAGGGTAAGCCAAAGAAAGTTACTGTCTGCCTTTTATTTTCAAATGCCCCCTGGATTTCAAGATCTTGCCTCCATACTGAAATACAGTGTTGCTGTGTCTCAGTGTATTTGTTGTTATGTTTTGGTTTATAGACGTAGGATTTCTTCCTTTTCCTTCCTGTTTTTGAATATTTGTGTATTTTGGGCAATTAGAAAGTGCATTAAGCCTACTTTTAAAGTAGAAAATGTGCTATACAAATCTACTTATTTTTATTATCTATTATTTTATTATCTATCTTGATAATTGTACATTATAGTTGAAACTGTTGGCGATCTGTACCCCTTTTTAATTCAATGAACATGAATCAGCTAGCTTCCTGAAAAAAACCATCTTAAACAAGACAGTGCATAATCATTCTTCATTCACAGCATTGCAGACAAAGTCAAGGGGAGACAACGTGACAGAGATGATATTCCGCCTCACTGGACTACCATGGACAACCAAGAACTTCTTGTGGAAGCTTTGAAACCAGAGAATCCACTGACAGCTGAAGAATACAAAGATGTTAAGCAAAAATTCCACATGACCATGAGCAATGCAGATATTGTTTCCATCAGGCGTATTCAGAACCGGACACTGTGGGATGTGTACCATGCGTACGTATCATACTTATCGCTTATGTGAGAAAGTCCTTATTTGAAGCATTTCTGCTTAAAATATTACATTTGGGTGTTATTTTTTCTTCTCATGTAGTGCTGAATTATAAGTTTAGTTGCTGTTGTGTAACAAATAAAAGTGAATAAAACTTAAGTAGAATATCCTTATTCAAAATTTAAGGAAAGCAAAAATTTAATAACTAGAAGAAAAAGAGTAATGTTGCTCAGGCCTAAAAAAAAAAATCAAAAGGATAAAATCTAGCTGCTGAACTCTTACTATATGGAAGCTTTAGGTAGCTCAGCTATTTTGTTTTGGGTTAAGTTACAGAAACTCGTTGATCAAATGCACACGTATTGGAAAAGTACACTAGTTGTATACCAGACTAAAGGAAAAATGAATAAACATTTATGATACTAAGAGAAAAGTCAAAGGGAAGCACTGAAATTGAAATATCTTAGACTTAATTATGAATAATAATTTTCAACACTGTGTACTAAATGATAAACATCACAAAGAAGAATGTTTGTATACCTTTAGATAATTCATTTTTAGCATAAAAAACTAAAGTTCATTCAACTGTCTACAGAATACCACATTTTCCCTACATTTTATTTATATTTACTATGCTGTTCAAAAATAAAAACTCTTCATTACTTGGATTTGGTTTTAACAAAATAAATTTCTAAGCAAATCCAAAGTGATAATAAATATATTACTTCTGATAGTGGGCTAAAAAAAAGGACGAAACTTTCAAGGTATAAAAAGCAGCATACAGCAATTTGTTGTACTTGTGTGCTCTTATCTACATTTTTAATCATTTTTAATGCTCATAAAGCAATGAAATAACTTTTAATATGAAGTTTAAAAATAAACTGAGTTGCATTTTATAGTGGGTGAGGATCAACACTATATGTTTCAAAACAAGGGACCTGTATAATGAGAGTTAAAACTAATTTTAGATTGGTTCACTCAGAATATCACAAGGCTAAAGTTTAAAAATGGAATTCCTATTGTGAAGTGTTGTGCTATATACCTGTTTATTACTCTTTGACATTGTGTGTTTGTTGCAGTACAAAGAGAACTATGGAGCGGAAGTATGGACTTGGAGCTGCCAATGAGTTGGCCTTGTTTCATGGGACAAGTTTTAAGTGTGTGGAGGCAATCCAGCACCAGAACATTGATCCACTTCTGGCTGGTGAAAATGTTGGAACTATCTGGGGCAAGGGGGCCTATTTTGCCATTGATGCTAAAATCTCGGACAACTATGCTTCATCAGATGATGATGGTTATCGGTACATGTTTATGGCTCGAGTATTGACAGGACAAATTGCCCAGGGTGCAAGAGATCTCAAGCGACCTCCACCTCTAGATTCCACTATGCCAAATGCTCTTGCAGATGCTGTGGTAGACGACATGAACAATCCACGTGTTTATGTTGTTTTCCGCAACCAGCAGATTTATCCTGAGTTCCTAATCCAGTACACATGATCCTTATGAATACTCTAATTAAAAAGTTGAAAATTTGTGAATAATGTGTATAATTATACTATTAGGATGTATGTCCATGAAGTTTTTGCTTGTAATCACAGCTTACTGCAATTAGCCCTATCTGTGGATTATTTATAACATTAAAAAGAATTATGTATACATTTTTAAGTAACTTCCTACCAATTAAGTGTTAATTATAGTATGTGAAAAGGGATTTATGTGACATAAAAAGGTGAGCCTTTTTTCAGTATATATGTCTTTTGTCAATTGAAGGTATTTAAAACTTTAGAGTTTTTAGCTGTGGTGGAGTTAATAAGTTGAGACTGTATTGGTATCTCACAGCCATATTTTTTGCACTTAAAATAGTTTTCTTGGCTTTAACTATACCAAAATCTTGTTTTATGTATCTAAATCATTTCAGGGAAAGTAATTGTTCGCTTAAGTACAAATTATGTTCATCAAGTAAACTCATAATTTACATAAAGAGAGGAGAGGTGGGCGCATTAGAATGGGGGTGTTAGTTCTCTCTTTCTGTGACACAGCATAGTAAAAGTGGAGAGTCGCTATGCTGGACTACAAAGGGTACATAACACTCTCGAAGAGCAAATCTGAACTTTGATGTTGTCTCCCCTGCTCCAGATGAGACCAGATTTTTAACGAAAGCTGTCGTGACAAATGAATGCATCCAGACCCAGCAAGACTGTCCACATAGGTGGCCTGATAAAGAAACAGCTGTGTGAAAAAGTGAGGAGGGAATGCCACTGACAGAATGAGCTGTCCTGTTTAGCAGGAATATTTGTACTTTACTGTTTGACGAAGGACTGTATGAACAGCTAATGGTTTGACACCCTGCTGGTACAACTATTAAAAAACACAAAAAAAAAACTTAACTAACGGAGACCTTCAGATGTGAAATTAGTCTGTGTTCCTAATTTTCCCAATATCTCTATTTTATTTTCCATGTTTTATCATGTGAAAGAGGAATAAACACATTGTCTTCATGAGTTGTGCTGTTTTGTTACAGTAAAGTCAGATTTCTTTGCTCCATGTTAGTGGGAATCTCACCATACATCATGTCATTTGCTATTGATTTTGATCATTAAAAAAGTATATGCACATTTGTATACTTCATTAAGTCAGCATTACATCTTCTACACATCTATGCTTTTCTGAATGTTTTAGGGGATGAATACAATGTTCACGTCACTACAAAATAAATTTCTCTTGCAAGTGATGCAAATTACTATATGAAAACAATCCTTTAGGAAGATGGGCAAAAGACATGCAAGCCGCTACACATTTGCTGTATGCTGCTTTTTAGTTCTCTCTCTCTCTATCTCTGTGTGTGTATGAAGATTCGCCTTTTTGTACAAATTTTGGTCAGTTGAGTGTTAAGCTTTGTGGGAACACGATGGAGGATTCGTGGATGATCATGTAATTTATTTGTCGTTCTTTTCTTCTTTCAACAGTCTCTGACTTTCTTCAAGCATATATCCTGATCGTATTCATTGTCAGTTGTTAACGGTGTTTTTCACAACTACCATGCCGGGCTTGTCAGCCTCCAAATGCTGTAAAGTTTTAACGACGAAGAAAGTATAAAGACCAGTTTCCAGATGACTTCTTCATTTTATTTTTTTAAAGACTTTTCCGATGTCGCTTGAAGCACGTGAGGGGTGCCATATGTTGTTGGCTGTAGCATCATTTCTTCATCTGCCCGTGATGTTCGTGATGTTTGAGAGCGAGTGGCCTTGGAAACAAGCTTTTTAAAACGAAACCAAACAAAGATTTTGTGTACTTTCCAAGCGCAGTAGGAGATGGGGTGGAGGTGTGAGTTAGGGTAGGAGAGGGTATTTGGACTCCAGACAAATTGCTTTTTACCTGTCTGTCTTCAGAGTACATTAGAGAACGAGACTTTGGCGAAGGGAAGTCTGTGTTGATTTGCATAACGATGTTTTTGGTGATAAACCTGCCTCAGCCCTTGTTTTTGTTCGGTCTAAAGTGTTGCCTTTTTTTTTCTTCTCTTTTCTCCATTTTTTTCTCCAGCGGTTTTACTAGTCAGAAGTGGATATGCGTAGTTATCACACTTCTGTCGTCTGGGAAACACAGACAAGAAAAATCACTCATCTTCGATGGTCCGTTCGTATTTAATGGCATTGTTTTCAATGTTGTGTCGGTTCTCTTCTTCCCCTCCCACCACTGTCCCCCAACATATCCTCCTTGCAATACATCGCTGAACATAGGTCACTGCACATACACCATTTCACATGCACTCTACCCGTGAAATCGGTACCCAGAAAAAGACATCCCCCTCTCCCTATCCCAAAGACTTCATATATCCTCCGAGGTTGTACAAAAGCCATTTAAGATAGTAAAAATCTGTCTATTATGTATGTCTGAAGGTAAAGCCTAGAAAAGTGGCAGTGACCGTTAAGTGGTCACATTGTGTAGACAGGGCATGTGAGAGGCGGACGACAGGTGTGCGCCTACCTCACCTGCAGCACAGTCGCAGTCCCCAGACCAACGATCGTCTGTCCCACAGTCGCACTCATTGCTTTCATACAAACATCTGATTGTCTTCAAGGATAAAACATTCAGTGAACTGCCAGAGATTTGTCTAGCTCCTTTATGCTTTTGAGTGTTTCAACCGCATGCTAACCGCCGTTAACTGCAGGCTCCACCGTCCTACACCAGACCCTCCTCCCACCATGAGAATGGTCTACTCAAGATGATGAAGTGTGATGGCTGCTCGGTTTTAATTTCTTGTCAGACGTTCACTTGGAGCAACAGAACTGTTTTTATCTGTTAACTGTTGAAAACGTCGGGATCTTTAAATAAATAAAAGCAAGAAACAGTAAATAAATCTGATGTCGGATGATGGCACTAATATGGCGGCATTGTTGCTGGATACGTAAGCTGTTTAAGCCAGGTAGTCACAAGTGCTAAATAAAAAAAATTTATTTATTATTTATTAGTAAATCTGAAACTGATTGCAACAGTCAGCACACATTCCACCTTCCTTCCTCTTTATCCTGTCCCCAGCCCCACAATTTCTCCGAAGGAAACTACTTCCGGTGCGTGTGTTCTGCTCCAGAAGCTGCGCCATGGGAAACAACGTGGGTTACTTCGCCGTGGCGTCTTTTCACGGTGGGTGGCACGCTTGTATAACGGAGAATTAATACCGTCTCGGCTGCTTCCGGTCACTGGCAGCGTTTTTGTATACCCTCTAGGGAAAAGGCCGGAGAAGTGCTCCCACCCTCCTGTAAGGCTCGGGTAGATTTACAAGCGCGCGCCAGCTGCTCGCTCCTGTGAGTTCCATGTAGTAAAGTACCCACGCTAAGCAAGGTGATGCAGAGAGTACACGCACACACCACCACTGGACCACAACATCCACCCAAACGTCAGCCTCCACACGCACATCCGTCGGGTACCCTCTGTGCACGCACTCACGCTCTCACGCACGCGCCCAGCGTCTCCAGCAAAAGCATTAACGAGGGTTTCAAGATTCATTGCCGGGTACCCGAACGCCCCACCTTGTCGTTAAATCAAACGATTATGACACAGATGAAAGTATCGATCTCACTCACTCGTCGACCACCTGATTTGTGTCGCCCGGCTTCTCAGCACGTCGTGTTGTAGTTAGGCCCTCGCTAGTGCACCGAGTGTTATACGACCTCAGGGAACCATTAGCTTCGTCCACAAAAGGGGAAGTGGAGAGAGGGAGGGGTTGGGTGGGTAGAGATGTAGTGGGGGTGGGGTATGGCAAAATGATCGTGAATAGGTAGGAGAGTTATAGCCAAGAGCATAAATTAATGTGCGTATATGAGTTTGATCGTGCGTGTGGGTGGTTGGGTGGGTGGGTGTATGTATGAGTAATTGTGCGTTCGTGCGTGTGTCTATGGAGTTCGAGGTGGAAGAAACTCCGAGCGAATTGAGACTGTAACTGAAGGGTGAATGAGGATCACTCTTCACACCTTTGCGTTGATGATAATGCTCATTTAAGGTTCCTGGTAAGTCCCTGTCAGCCAGTTGTAATACTTACTACATAAGTTTATGTATATCTGTCCCCATCACCCACCCAACGGCAGTACAAAAACCTCAAACAACAAGCCATCAGCGCAAAGCACATCAACCTTTTTGCATTGTCAACCTTCTTGGACGAGAACCAGACGCTTTGGCGAGAAAGCTTCAGCAGCGCATGAAAATGCTCTTAAATGGACCGCTCCTGATTTTTACTCCTCGACTCGGCGTCATCCCTGCCCCGTGAAGAACGCACGCCGTCTGGCGGGGATAGTTTGCACCTCAGTGCACGCGGTCAGCACGCGCGTGCTATGTCTGAGGGCAGCCCTACGATGTCAGCCCCGGCAGAGGATCTGGAGATTGGTACTCAACGGAGCTTGACTGGGGGACGCTGCTGGAAGATGAGAAAGACAAGAGGAAAATGAGGTGACGGGGAGGTGTGGATTGTGTGCGTTGGGAGTTTGGGGTGGGGTGGGGTGGGAGTGGGGTGAAGAAGTGCTGTCGAGGGTGTCTTAGACTGTACACCGCGAGGGCTGACCTGATGCTTTAGTCACTAGTTTTCCACTCAGTACTTCCCTCATGATCTCTGTCCAAAGCTCAATGAGGAGTGCAATGATCAAAGACTTGTGTCTGCTAAACGCAACAGAGCTTTTCGCTCAAATTGAAATTAGTGAATTGAATTTGATCCATTAATTCGAAAATAAATTTTCACTGGGGTTATCCTTTAAAGACCAAGCTGAGAGCAAACATTATCTAAGTCCGATTCAGGGAATCTTTTATCCAGGACCAATCACGAACAGCGTCTGTTGAGACAACATCGCTTCATCAGAGAGCCAATGAAACGATATTCCTAGAGGGTTAGATAAAGGAAAGCAGAGGAACCTCATATTTTACTCAGAGGATGAATTATTATGACAAAAAACATCTGAAAAGAAAACCAAACCAGAAATTTGTACACAACAGCTCTCAGGTGGGATTTAAAATTTCACGCGTTCCTAGTAAGTATAGTACAACTCCATACAGTGTATGTCCCTCTGTGTCTGCTTCTAAGGAAATGAGACTTCGAAAAAGTTTTACCACCATAGTTAACACCATTATTGTATGGTAACAGACTAGAACCTTCCAGACAAATGATGCTAGTTCTCGTAATTCTGTTCTCGTCATTGTGGAGTTGATGTGGCGAGTTTGACATATGATCCAATATTGCAAAAAGTCATCGCACGCGCAGAAAAACTCTTCGGCATGTTCAACTGACGGGTAGATATTTGTCAGAAAATTTACTTAGTGTAGTGATTGATGTAGTCAAAGAAGTTTTATCATAAATCATGCAGGCCATATTCAGTAGGTTAAGATTTTTTTTCACAAGGCTGCTTCTAAATGTAGCCGTTACACTCATTACCAACCGGTTTCTCTGGATTACACCGACTTTATTCAGTTTGGTTCGAATGAAGACCATTTAAATGAAAATGCTGAAGCTTTCATCAATGAAGACGTGTGCAACAAATGAATGAAAATACATTCTGAAAAAAACGTGCATGCAGAATAGACACCTCCAAATCATCCATGATGAAGATTTTTATGTCCCGGCACAATATCATTCTGATGCCAATAAACAGTCACTTGCTGCAGGACATGCAAAGCAGACAATAAGACGAAGTCTGCGGAGACGAGGCTGCATTGAGTGGACATGACAAAGAAGAGGATATATGCTGAGAGATGAAAACACGCGACTTTCTGATGAAGAACTCGCATTCACAGGACGGGAAGGAGCCTGACCCACTGACAAGATGGACGAGCGTCCCTGGGTACATTCTAAAGAAGTCAAGAAACTTGAAAGCTGAATTAACTCAAGTCCCAGAAGAAGGGCGAGGAAACAGGGAGAAGGAAACTGGAGAATAAATATCATGATGAAACGAAAGAGGGACATTATCTAGGATAGAAAAAAGGAAGAGAACAGTTTTGTCTTCTCTTTGTTGTGCAGCTCATCCTTCTTTAAATTCCGCTTTGCCACGCAATCATGTCAGACCGGAAGTAGCAATAAAAACGGTCATCCTCAATTTGCCGGCTTCCAGATTAGCACGAGCACCCCGGATATGTTACAGGGGCTTCAGAGCTTGGGTGTATCTGCAGGATGCGCTCTGGGGTGTGTCCACGGGGCATAGGATCATTCATCGGTGTGGGAACATTCCCAGCTTATGCAGGTATCGGTACAGGTATGTAAGAGTCGGCGAAGACCACCTCGTAATTTGAAGATGTTAGGAAAATAGCATGTTTTAACCTGCACACAGTCACTGGTGGATTATCAGGTCTGTCCACCTTAAAAAAAAGCCTTTGTCCCTGAGGTGCCACCATTGCTTTTAAACTCCATAAACTTTCCAGCATCATTGTTGAGCTTCTTTATCACCTGTGTAAGCATAGCTCCGTGAATGGATGGCATGACACGATTTGTCAGTGTCTTGGACAGTAGAGTAAGATTTTAGTTTGTTGTCAACCTCCTTTATGTCTTAAGATACCACGAAAATATGTTTCGATGTCTTGACCAATTGAGTCAGGTCTCAGTTTGTTGATACTCCCCTTCTTGTCCTAGAGGTGACTTCACATGTTATATCGACTATTCTTCTAACTGCTTTAACCCTGTGTTTGTGTTTATATAGATATAGCTTAACACGTTTTCTTGTTTCGAATCTTGGTGCAAAATACAGAGAGGATGTCCATCTTTAGTCTTAAAGAATTATATAACAAAGAAAAAAAGATATACGAAAAAAAGAGAGTTGCATAAAGAGGATTGTTGCGGTCAAGCCTTTGGTGAATGTGTTCAAAGACACAAGAAAAACACACTAAAGCTCACTGTCAGTTTTTCTTTTTGATTTTCTCCTGCATCCTGTTGGCGCCATTGTAAGGAGCATCAATTTCAAAGCCGTGTCCCTTAGTGACCCGGGCGGCACGAGCGAGGGAACTCCTGGACAGCAGTTTGCTGGCAACCTCTCTTCACCACAGGGCAGGGATAGAGAGGTGGGAGGCCTTTCCCACCTACCCTTCTTGCCAGCAGGGAGACATTTCTGACATACCCTTCTTGCCAACAGGCGTGCACGATTAGGCGATAAAACACGATCGAACCTCGTGGCCTTGGGGGAAATCATCCTCGCGGACACTCGGGCGACGGGCTGAAGATGTTTGCTGTCGACTTTCTCTCACATACCCACCGACCGACCAGTTGATAAATTGATGAGCAGATTGATTTGATTTTAACTGTTAACTGAATTTGCAGATACAGACCCAAGAATATATATATTTTGAGAATATTGTTGTGACTGGAAGTACTAGTTGAAAGGAAAGATAATATTTAGAACATGATAAGTTTGAGTTTAAGGGGTAGTCATTCACTGGTCCCTTGATGGGTACCGGTCGCGGGGTGGAACACACGGATGCGGCAGCTTACAAGTCCCACCACTCACAGCTGTCTTGGGCGATAGTGAACAAGTCCATCACAGGTCCACTTCTTCACAGTAGTAATCCATTTCTTCCTTTTCCGTTCATGTAGACCTGCGTTGCCGTTGCCGATGACCATTAATTTGCTCTTATAAGTGCTGGTCTCTATTCCATATTCTTACAAACTGTCTGCCAGTCCGTTGGTGAGGTATTGCAGTTCTCTGTAAGTGCCTGGTATCAGATCGATGTCGTTGCAAACCGTAATTGCTAATCGGCCTTCCACCGATGGGAATATGATGGTCGAGGAGGTTTGACGAACGACTTCTGTTATGTGAAAGAAAGTACGTCATTAACCCTCTAACCAGAATTTCACCAATTAGTTAACAAATTAGTCAAACACGGAGCAGCTTTCTCAAGTCTGGAACAGTCGCCTTTCTAAACTTCTTCACTGTTCCGAGGATCAGCTGGGGAAGAAGGAGGAAACGTGGCAGCAGGTGCGCACCACTTAATTTGCTGATTGATTGTCTGCCTAGAGCTCGATGCAGGTGACTGTCACTGACGACCAGAAGAAAGCGAGGGCGAGAACACGGCGACCACGAGGTGGCGCTAACTTGAATACTCGACATGGGGAGGACTGGTGGGGTGTGATGCATGGCACAATAATAACCTCCACACCCTGGCTTGTGGGGGTTACAGGGTGGGATGGGGGTTCAGCATTTGTCTCCTCTTGAAGCTTCTTGCTTTACCTCAACGCACTGAGCCGTGACGATCTCGTCTGGGGGCGTTCTGCATCCACTCCTCCATTTGTCTTCTCTTGTTTTCGTAGACTTTCCCTTCTTTCATTGAAGACATTTATTTTCTTAAGTTCTTGTCTACACTTCCTTTCCCCCCATGTTAAAACATTAAAGACATGTTAAAAATAACCAGACAGTTTACTTCAAAAACCTCACCCTAAGTCCGGACTATTTTTGTCAGTTCTACTTTGCTTAGAAAGTATATATTTATATTGTATTATGTCTTCCTTGGACTGTGTAGAACTATCATGAAAATCATTATACTTAGTTAAAAGTTCCTCCGGACTTCAAGAAAAGTGCCACAATCAGCATACTGTTGACGGCAGAAAACATGGGATGAACAAATAAAACCCAGCGGGCTTATGTCATCCGACACTAGAGTGGTCCAGTGGTCCACAGACAACAAACCTCACGCGATTTAAAGTGGAGGCTTGAAAGAATTTTACACAAACATGTGCACTCTTTTCTGCCGCGCTGGACGAATAAAAGTGGTTAGAAAAAAGAATCGAAAAAAGATAAAACATGTGAAGCGAAAATTACCCCCGAAACCTGAGGGAAACAGTCCCAGAGATGTTGGTGGTTAACCTGTTGTCTCGCGAGGTTACAGCGAGGACAACTGGGAACTGTCGGGGCTGGTTCCAGACACCACACGACACGTGGCCAATGTCAGGTGGACGGCATCACTCAGACATTCCATTACAATCTTGTTGTGAATGACACAAATACAGAACTGTATTTCAAAACAACAATTTTAAATAAATTATTTAATTACCACGTCTCCTCGGTTATGTCTGAAAAAAATAAAATCAGTTGAACAGGTAAGCAAATGACTAACTTATATTAAAAAAATCGAAAAATAATTCTCCTGTCAGGAGAGGATTTGTTTTTCTGTCAAAAGCACAACAGCTTCTCAGATTAAGAGACAGTTCTTCTGTCATATTTCTCCTTCACTCAATTACCACAGCCAAACGGACAGGTTGAGAGTAAGGTTCACGGACTCGAATCCCGAGCTATATTCATATTTCTGTTTTCATGTGGATGTTTTTCCAGTTCTCAGAAGCATGTCTGAGCCGTGTCTTTATTTTTCCCCAACTCTCCTAACATTGTCTCCCGTGTCCAGTAAATCGGGAAGGTGGTCTGCTATTATGCCGGGCACTGCCTGCAAACATCTTGGTCCTCAGACAGACTGGCAGTTCCCTCCAGCACTTATTTCCTTCCAGCCCTCCACAATACATGTTTGTTCAGTTGGAGCCGCTATTAGATTAAAGAAAAAAAACATCCTTCTCTTCAAAATTCGAGAGGTCACATTGAAGACATCACATGCAAAAGAGTCATTTAACTCCCTTCTCAACATTTTTTTTGTTTTGTTTATATGGGACACCTTAAACTTCTAAAAGTTCTGTCCCATCTTTATAACTGTTCTCTTCCAAGCCTTTTGCTCAGGACCAGCAAAAAAGTATTTAATGCTTCAAGTGGGTTAAATCGACACTGATTTGAAACAAATGTTAGAATGGGAATCTAATATACTACAAAACCCCTGACAGGTATGGATTTTCGGTGACCCCAAAGTGGAGAACACTGGTTGCAAATGGACGAGGCTGATGACACATGTTTATGCTTCGGCACTCTCAGAGAATGGAGGGATTTTTCACCAACAAGTTTCTCTTTGAGAAGCAGCGAGTTCCAAGGGAAAAGGCGAAACATGGAAATTTCCGGGGACAAGACAGAAAGGAAGGAGAGTTTGAAGAACAAGTAAAAAAATCTGCACAAGTCGATTAAGGGAAATTAGCATTCAACAGTTGGTGATGAAATTCTGGAATAGTGGAAAATTTACTTGTCAGCGAGCCATTAGCGACGAGGGAGACTGTTTTCTCAGGGCTTCCAGCTTTTATCAGTTCACCTCCTCTGTCTCTCTGTTATTTTTCCTCTCTCTCCTTGTATATGCACGTGCGGGGGCTTTGTCTCTCCGCTCTGTCTGGAGTTCTGACAAAACAAATGGATACTCGGCTGAAAGAGCCAATAAATGAGCAATGGTCATGACAAAAGCATGTTTGGGTGGCTTGTACCACACATTGATGAGAATTTACTTCACAGGTTCGTGCACAAAAGCAAAAACTTGACAACAGAAGATCAGATATCAGGCAGACGACACGATTGGAAGAAGGGAAGGGGAAAGAGGACGAGGGAGGTCTTCAAGAAGTCCCTACTCAGCGCTAAACAACCCAGAAACATCAATCTTTATCTACCCAGTATTGTTTACAACAAAACAACACCTACCTCCGCATATTTTTATCCAATCAAATTCAAGTTCGTGGATGTGATATCGATTATTCATGCTACCAAACACGCGGACACACTTACAAACACGATTTTCAGCATCATGTCTATTCGTTTTGTCAACAAACCTGTTCAAAGTGTCAAGCTATCAATTTCTTGGGTAGAATCATACGGGTAATGAAACATATGCACATGGGACATTGTCGAGCCTAAGGTCGGACGAGAGAGTCTTTAGCTCCAGCACAGGAACCGCGAACGACCTTAGAGTGGTCTGGGATCGCCAGGACTACGCTTACATTACCAACTTCATTCCTGCTGTCGATGTCGTAGCGCAGGACTCACAAAAGACTGGTTTCTTGTCGGCACGAGTCCTTAATGGAAAAGAGCAATCACTCTCACTATGGCGTCCTTTGGCTAAAAACTGGGAATGGCACAAGAGAGATTTTAACACAAGCGATCCCGGCGACAGATGAAGAGGTGGGCAAACAGTTCGGTTATCAATAGCTGAGTTTACTTTGGATAATGGAGAAGAAAATGATGGCAAGGTACTTTCATCGAGAAGCTTCTAACAAACTCGGTGTCTTCTAGGGAGAATTCTGCTAAACGCTTTGCAGACGGAATCAGGTAAGAATTTGTACTAATTGTTCCAAAATTTTTATTGCGAAGGCAAGATATCAGATTGTACTTATGTCGAAATAAGAACTAGGTAAACAGGTAAACAAGGATCCTGTATAGAAAACGAGAAAACTTCCATAATTAAACAAAAATAATTCTTCAATTTATATTAATAGCATTTTTGTGACCATTAAGTCTGCTTTTAATTTTTTTTACAAATTGCAGCCGGAAATTGAGGGTGGGGGGGAACAAACATGAACGCGGCAGCTTACAAGGTCCTCCACAGGCGTGCATTGAGTGATGGTAGTCTTGCACAGGCCAACCAATCCACTCCTGGACGTTCGCACGCGACCTCGGAGTCGACCTCCGTCAATTGTACTTTGAATGACAGGTCTTGCCATTCTTGTGCCATTGGACATTGTGTCCTGCCGGGTCACATGGCCGAACCAGATCAGCTTACTCCGCTTGACTGTTGTGAATACGGGTCCCTAGTGTCCATGTGTGGGAGTGTGGCAACCGTGCTTCATGCAAAGTCACAGTCACCCCTGTGCGAAATCCGACACAACCTCCTCGGACACTTGATCTCGAATGGTTGGACCCTCCTCTTCGTATCGGCAAGCATCATCACATCCATAGAGCAGGATCGTTACTACGATAAACTTGCACAGATGATATACTTCGTAGTTAATCTGATGTCCTGGTTGCACCAGACCTGTCCAGCCTGGACATTGATGGTGTTGCTGTTGCCATCCTGATGGGGATATCTGTTGTGGAGCTGCCGTCTTCGGAGAGGGTGTCTACCAAGTAATGAAAACTGTTTCCTCTTCAGGCTGTACCCTATTCATAAATATCTCCACCTTGTCGTTCTCGATGACCATGACAGTTTTGGTCTCCATTCCATGCGTTTTAACTTTCAGTCTGTCGATGAGGTTTTGCAGTTCTTTGTCAGCGCCTGCTATCAGATCGATGTTGCAAAAAGTAGTTCCACATCGGCTTTCCACCAATAAAAATGAAAGTGTGATGGTCGTAAGAGTTTTATGGATGATGTTTTCCAGGAAAATGTAAAAAGGCACAGGTGATAGGGTGCACTATCGACATACACCTACTGTGGTGCTAAAGTAAGCTTCTGTATGGTTATCCAGCAGCAACTTGTACAATATATAAAGCGTTTCTCAAATACCCCTAATTAACATGTCTTACCCACTCACCCACTGGCTGAAGCTTTCCTACATCTTAATCTTGGAAATCCTTTTTTCTGAGTTGCTGACCTCTTTGTAAGCGTGTATCTATAAAACGGATGGATATACCCAAAGCTGGGAAAAGTTTCTTGTATTGTGTTTTAACAAATCAGTTGTACTTTATTAGATCGTTAATGATAGACCCCTACATGAAGTTACTGAAAGCAAATTTTCTCACAGAGACAGAGAAAACTGTTGGTAACAAAACATTCTTAGTGAAAAAATATTAATCTTGACGATGCGCTATACATTCGAAAATGAAGGCGAGAAGAATGTCTAAGAAGAGGAAATAAAGATATTAATGAAACCTAAAAGGTCGAGAAATTCTGCAAATATATAACCTCACCATCTACAATCAGAACGATGTTCCCCTCCTGATTATTAATCAAGTAAAGAACACTTTTTTCCTGTGGAAGGAGCGGTGGCAATCCCAGTTTCTGTGTGTCGTGGAGTGTTTTATTCCAGCCAGACGTCTTCAGAAACAGATTCGGTAAATACTTGTTCGTTAGTAAACATCGCTCCGGCATTTGATCACGAACATTAGATGTTCAGTGACAAGTCAAAACAACTCTCAGCAAACAGTTTCGTGTGGGAACGTATTCTGGAGAAGATTCTCGATTCGGAGGAGAAGGTTGTGGAGGGAGGGAGAGAAGAGGGTAATCTCCCTTTTTTGCGCACGAAACCGTTTTGCGCATGGACCGCGGTCATCAATTTCTAGGATTCGCCGCAATCTCGCGAGAAGACGTGAACTGGCTTCAGAGCAACCATCCCGAGCTTCGATCAAGAACGGAGGGAAAAAGATAAAAATAGAATGGCTGAACATACTTGGCTGCAGTGGCGTGCCACTAATTTCTAATAACAAATGGCGGCCGGGCAAGATTAACGCGAGAAATGTTTGTCGAGGGTAACGCGACCCTGACATGGCAGCCATCAGGGAGGTCCCCGCCCTCTCACATTCCCTCTCATCCAGAGTCGTCTCGTGTGTCTGCAATCTGAAAATTGATGTTCTACGTACAAATCCCGTAAAACGAAACCAACAAGAGAGGAACAAAATGGCCAGAGGGGGAATATTCGAGGGAAGAAGACAAGTCATCAGAAGCTAAATGCACCTGGAGCTACCCCACAGCCATTTGTTGTCCTCAACAGTCGCATTTCTAGTCGTAGTAACGTGGAACAGAGCGACAAAGATAAAATGGAATTGGTCGGTCCCCTGACTTTCTTTTGTCGTTGGGGAGTGAGATGAAATGTCAGAGACCTCACTTTTCTCGAGTCCACCTTCCGGTGCTCATCTACTTCCCTCGCTGCTTTACTGTCCCCAACCCATTCCATACAGCTCGGTGGGCTGGGGAAAAGTTTGCTGCGCCACACAGGTGTCGAACCCGCAACCTCCGGGTTCGGGAAAGATTTTTAAAATGTTCAGATTGTAAAAAGACAGAAGTATAAATCTGCACTACGGAAGATTGCGACTCAAACAAGAAGACCACTTGTAAAGGTTCTACTGTGTCTGGGGTCATAAATCTTCATTCTCATGATAGAACATGATAAAAGTATTGAAATAGAAAGTTAGAGGAAACAGCAAAGGATCACCGAGTGCAGAACTGTTTTGCGATACTCATCTTTGACACACACCCAAGAATGTCCCTCTCAAACCTCTACTTGTCAAGTTACTTTGTTTTCTCATCTCCCAGAGAACAGGTTCAACTCTGGGTACCCTATGTTTCTATTGAACTCTCTCCTGTATCTTGTATCTTATTCTATGTGCTTGCAGAACTCTTCATCTTATTCTCGAATCGTTATGATACTTCGTCGTTCAAATCTTACTCAGCAACAATTCTCCTTCCCTTGGCCCTGTCGTCTGGACCCACCTTTCTCCCTTTGATATACAGATACAGCTGACCTCTTCCAACTTCTTTAAAATCTTAGTTTTTCTTAAAAAGAAAAACAAAGAAAACCCCCAAAATCCTAATGATTAGCTAAGTTAGGGAAAGAGTAATAAAATATAACTACAAAACTCGAAATCAAGTAACACACCTCGTATAAAGGTGACAGGGAGAGGCTTAGAGGGTAAGAAAGATCTCTGAGGAAGAGAAAACGACTTAAAAGATGGGTGACTGATTAATGATACATGGTAAAAGTTTTGTAAAACCACAGAGTAAAAAAAAACCTACATACCAAGGTGGAAGAAAGACAAAGTCCAAATTAACTTCATTAAAAAGACTTTGAAGGAAAAGCCAAAACGAAGGGTTAACGAAGAGAAAAGTGACCACAAAAGAGGCACAGGAAGATGGAAACTGTTGTAAAAACAAGAAACAGAAGAGAGAAGATTATGGAAAACTCCTTCAAATTCAAAGCTCCCATGATGCACTAGGGGAGGGTACAGGAAAGCTAGTCACAAGAACGCAAGCACACCGAGTTAGGATTTACAAGGTGGATACAATGCACATGGGCAGGCTTAGGTAGGTATTAGCAGTGTGTCTGATAGAAACCTCTCCATCAATTACCAGCACAAAGTTTCAGAAAATAACATCAGTAGGTCAGTGTCTCCTATGACCCTCGTGCACTTCAACACGAGAAACGAGAGGACAGGAGTGAAAAGTGAGTGAGTAAGCATGAGACAATGAGAAAAAATGATTCAGGATATATATATATATCGACTCAAAAATATTTACTGGTTAGGCCATCAACCCTGTTTCAGAAGCATATATCAAGATTTACCAATTCATAGTAAATATCAATGGCCAACCTATTAATCATGTTCAAATACAGTTGACTAAGTCCTTTTGTCCTCTCTGGGGCCATGAAGACCATTTCTCTAGTTCTTTCGAGCATTTAGCATCCAAACCCTAAGAGGCACCGGCATGATATCCATTGTGAGCTTTGCCCAGAGGTACCCAGCTGTCAAGAATGTATATATGGGTATGGGAAAGGTAAGGCAACAAAAGACAGAAGGTGGGTACCCTGACAAAAAGCTAACCCCCAAAGCTGCACGGTCTCTAGCATCTTACTCCACAACAACCAAAATGTTAGCAGGACCTCGTTGACCTCTTCAGATACGACAACCTTTAGCTCCTCCACTCCCTCCATCAGTTTGTGGAATAAAACCCAGAATAACACCCGTCACTCGTGCCGATAAACTCCACACCAATTTTGTTTTGCCAGACTGCATTGTTTTGCCTGCACTATTTTGATGTTCAGTCAAGCCCTTGTAATCTCCATGCATCAACAACGTGTGAGAGATGTGGGAACTATGGCAGTAATTTGCAGCACACCCGCTATTCAACAGCAGCTACCCGAATGTTTTAATATTTTACCTGAAGGTGCGGGTGGCGGCGGTCCTCATAATGTCACAAGCAACGGAGACTTCAATCGCTTGGCGATAAACGAAACAGCCAACAGAGGCCCAGACCTTGATCTTGATGAAAAGTGTTGTGTAAACAATATTACCGATCGCTCTCTTTCTGGGGATCAAAGTGTTTTTGTGTCGAGTTCATGTGGGTGGATGCGTGTGTGCTAGGAGTCGTCGTCGTCGTTGTTCACAGACTGTTTGTCAAATATGTCAGCGGAACGAAAGACTATTTCCAGAATATTTGCAGGTGACTACGAAAATATTTATTTAGTCTGACGGCAGTGTTCGAGCATAACAAAAAAAAAAGAAAAATAATTGAGAGAGAGAAGAGACAGAAAAAAGTGCAGATAATTATCTAACAAAACACATTCTGGCATGCTTTGTCAGTCTGGTTTGTCTCTGCTGTCTCTTCTTCACAAACGGAGTGGGTGGGTGCGTGGGTAGAGGAGAGAGAGAAGGGAGAAAGATGATGACAGCAAAGGTAAGACAGTTATTGGAAAGGACAGAGGGTAGATTCGTCACGGGAGTGTACCTGTAGCTGTCTACCGGGTACTAAGAAAATAAAAGGCTGCGGGAGAGAGCATCAGACTTTTGTTCTAGAATGTTAGACATTGACCTCGAATGGTTTCCAAGAGAGAAGTGATAATTAGACTTTACTAACTTAAATTGTTGTTCATGTAGTATTATTTTATTTGTACGAGATTTTAAATTCGATTTGGACTGTTGTGGAAAGCTTATGCTCAACATCGGGACTTGTGTCACTTCAGAACCTCTATTTCCGGGGAATTTGTATTTGTTTTCCTGCTCTTCAATATATATAATCGTGTTACACAGGGAGGAGAAACCCTGACAAAATCTGTTTATCGTGTTTAAAGTGGAGTGTGAAAGAGTGCTTATATCAGACCGTGTGAGTACGGATGTATATCTATTCTGGACTGCTTGCCGACGAATTTTCCATTTATTAATTTCTAGAACGAGGCCAAAGCAAAGATTCGCTTCCGGTGTAATTATCAACAGGAAGAAAAAAAAATGATTTAAACTCTCGTGGTGACGGAGATACAGAAGATAAAGCTTTTAGTTTGTTGTGTTTTCAGTATATTGGCTCTAAGTGCAAGTCGAGGATGTTTGCCAAGAAAAAGTAGCTAAGTAACAAAATTCCTGAAAGTCTATAGTTGACAAAAAATATTATCGCGATTCCGGATATTAACTGCTAAACGATTCGCCGAGACTTGACCGCCTACAACTTCGCTAGAGACCGAGAGTTGGTCTCGGCCAGCAGGCAGCAGTCCAGAGATATACACATCCGCGGTGAGTGGTTGTGGCAGAGATAAACTGGAGGAGAAGCTGCAGGAAGCGCTGCTTGCTGCATAAAACAACTCCGTGATTTGTGTTGCTCCCTCGCAATCAGACATTAAACTGGCTTTCACGACCAATTTTCGTACGGGAACTGGTTGTATAAAAAGTTGAAAGAGAAAGACCCGCGGGTTCACAACAGTTCGCTGGCTCTGTTGTCTTTGGACTTCCATCTCGTGCCATGTGTGCCAGAGGCCGGCGGGATACCAACACCATATCTTGTGATTCCTGATAGCGATGGTTCCAGAATAAAATATCGATACCGGCATTCAGGAAAAAGTAAATATTATTTTCAAGCTGATTTCATTCCCAGACTTGCTTCCATTAAATGCTTTTTACATCCTCCAAATGATTTGTTGTTATCGTTAAATGAGTTTTTGAGATTCTACAGATTTGTTATACTGTGCACCTGACTGCATACCTTGGGCTCCGAACCCAATTCTGATATGAACAGCAATACATATATTTCTATATATTTAGTCTCAATGGAACCACGTGTCACGTGATGCATGTGAGGAGAGCCTGAAGTCTTATAGTAGCGACAACTTGTGAGCTCACATCGAAAAAAGTAGCATCGGGGTTGAGAAATTTCAAGTATGAATAGGGATGAGAATAAATAATTGCTTGTCTGTCTGTCTGTCTGTCTGTCTGTCTGTCTGTCTGTCTGTCTGTCTGTCTGTCTGTCTGTCTGTCTGTCTGTCTGTCTGTCTGTCTGTCTTTTGGAATAAATTCCACTAGGATTCTCAACTCCGCCAAAAGTAGTTTTTGTTGGGCGATAAACAGGTGGGCTGCCTCCCTCTGACAAATATTATTAATCACATTTTCCCGGCAGGAACAGGCTCCTCGTGCAGCGGATTTTTACAATCATCACTGAATAGTTCTGATGTCTCAGCATTTTACCACAGCTCCACGAAGATATATTCATACTCCCACCACCATATCTTCCTCTTGTTTTGAAAATACCACCCTAGCTCCTTATACCAGGATCTCCTTCAGGTTTTAACACACAGTCTGATTGACAATGACAATAACCAACTTTATTAATCCCAGCGGGCAGTTACACTAGGGAAATGCACGCAATAAAAAGTTTTAGCTACAAGATAAAGATACGAATAAAATAAGGTTGAGGTTGTTCAAGGAGTTTATTACGATTCTTCATTAGGCTTTTCGACACTAAGAGTAAAAAAACAAACATTTGCGGGTTTCGTGGCCTTGTAACAACCGTTTCTAGGAGTTAGAAACTTTTTTTTAACGAAGAATCTGAGACATTTTTTCCTTCTGCTCTTTGCTTTTTCTAACATTCATGAAAGGCTTCGTTTGCAAGTGAAAAATGTGGAGAACTCTTAAAACATTTGAAAACAGTCAGTTTGCTGATGATTTTTCTTATGCAGTCGATGTAAACAAAAGTTTATTATGATGCCCCTACCTAAAGCACTAATATCCATGCAATGATCCAAGACATCTATTAGCCTAGTAGTACAAAAAGATAACCCAGACTACTCTTCTAAAAGTTTTGCTGTGTGGCTGTCAACAAAAACAAGTGGCTGGTAAACCAGGTAAACCAGAGGTAGACGAGTTAATCACCTGCTGCCTTTTTAAGGACAGTAGATGTAAGCAGCAGGCAAAACTCAAAAAGAGTTTATCAGATCGACTGCATCTGCAGGTAAACGGAAGAGACGAAGAAAGAAGAACAAAAGCAGGTGTGAAAACACCTGTGGGCGAAACTACTTTGAAGAACTCTCTCGTTGCAGAGAGAACAAAAGACAGGCACCAGGGAGAGTGCCAAGCGATGAAAACATTTGTTGCCCATGGCACAAAAAAAGTTCACTTTAAGGTTCACTGGAATCATTTTATTGGACAGTGTTAACTCACAAATGGAAGTTATCTTCCCCTTCATCCACTGTCATGTCATCGATGCCAAACGAGAGATCGTCAATGGCGATGTGTTTGCACGGTTCAGACGAGGATGTAACTAGTAGTGAAGACAAGAAGAAGACAATTTTATCTCGGTCAACAACAGTGCCCTCCACATTTTACTCACAGAGGTTGTCTTCTCTGAAACATCCGGCGAAATGAAAGGGAGATGGAAGTGCAGAAAATGGGAAATCGAAATGTGACTGATCTTCAATTAAAAAAACACCGAGCCTAAGCTGGTGGAACGATTTTTGTGGGAATGCAAGATTTACAAAAAACTTTCGCTTTTAATGCTCTTTAATAAAATATTTCAAGGTTTGATTCGTCAGTGAGTTCTTTGAAAATTGGGATCAACAGTAAGAAAGATTTATACGGCATGGAGAGACAGAGAAAGATGAAATCATTATTCATCGATGCTCTCTATTCCCTTATCAGTTCATGTTTTGTCTAATAATTAGCAGTGAGCTCTACATGGAGGACACGTGCAGCCATGACAGTTTGCTGGGGGAGGGACATGGAGCTTGGCGCCAGCGGTTGTAGGCAGACGACCGTTAAGTCTCAACGATGGCGATGTTATCTAACGAAACATTTGTTCCTGTAGACTAGCACCTCAGATATACGGTAAACGATTCTTCAGAGAACAAGTAGATAAAAAGAAATAGCTTTGATAAAGAGAGAACACAGTTGGTGAAAAAAGAAGGAAAATATCGAGGAAAAAGACGATAATGAATGACGGTTACTAAAAAGCTTACTTCTCTTTGTAAAAACCTGTTATCGTCCATCACAGCTGCTGAAGGGAGATAACAGCTTTTACTGTTCGGGTTGAAGAAGGGAGACAACTGGCGAGGTCAACAACGTACGTCAGGCGAGTGAGGTAACCCAGGAGCAGCCGTTACAAAGAGATGATAGGTAAATAGGGAGATCAAGGTAAAACATTTTGTCTTCTAGTTTACTAAGCTGTATCCGGACCCCGCAGGTCAACTTTCTGTTGCTTTACTCCAGAGAATTTTTGCCCCTGTTTTTTTACTACTGCTCCAGGGGTGCAGCAACATCTATTAGGTGTGGATACGAATTTGAAACTTTGAGACAACACGGCTACACTAGATGTCCCCTCGAGAATACCACTTGATCGTGTTTCACACCTATGGTCCCAGACCTGGTGTCTATGAGAAATCTTGAAAACGAGTTTTAGGACCTCGGTGGTAGTCGACTATTCAGAAGAAACAGTGATTTAATCATATCCTTGCTGTTTTCTTTCTTTCTTTTATCATCCTTATGTCACAGCATCTGTAAACAAATCCAGAAATACATATAACTCCATGACCGAAACATGTGTCACGTGAGAGCGAGGATGGTCTGGAACATTCGAGGCTGCCTTCTTCAAGGCTTCCAATATTCTAGGAACCAAGGAGGTTGTCCTTCGCTCTTTTGTCTAACATTATTCCATCATTTGCATGATTTCCTCTGTGACCTCAATGCAGTTTGTAGTCATGTTTGCCTGATGGCTAAAATGTTGTATCTAAACATTTCTGTTATCTTGGTCTGACGACTAAACAGTTACAACTAAGCCTGCATGTCCTTTGCTGTAATCCAGTCCTGATGACCAGACACTTCTTTCTCGAAGAAATCTCTCTAATGTAGGCCTGATAGAGAATTCTATCTCAACCTAAATGTCATTTATATTAGCTGACTTGATGACTAGAGAGTTCTAACCTAAGATAAATATAATTTATAATAATCTAGAGCTGGTGACTAGACAACTAAATCTCAACCTAAATGTCACTGGTAACTATCTCGGCCAGACGACTAGAAATATGAAGGAAGTCGTTTGGAAAGCCGGGTTCCATAAGACTGATTTTGCTGCTGACACAATTACAGGGTGCCAAGACTACAAGGCTTTATATCTTCTTTGTACTTGAAAGCAAAAGGATATTACACGGTAGTTTAAAAGAATCCTTGAAAAACTCATTTAGTTGAGGAGACAGATATGAAGATGGATCAATAGACGGACCAATAGACAGGGACTGACAGACGAAAGGGGAGGAGAACTGAGGAACTTTCGATTAAACTTTAGGGGTAGTAAGGGCTTGGTGGGGAGGGGGACTTCATAGCTTAGATGCGTGTTTCCACGTGGCACATAACGATGCCAGTAAACCCTCCAAACGACTCCAGCCGAGGCCGCCAGAAGATGCTGCCATCTATAAAATGTCGGTGACCACGCGGAGCGCAAACGGGATAATTTCCGCCCCGCGGGAAGGCTCAAGCGGAAAGAGGACAGAACCTGCTGGGTGCCGGAAACCCTCCGAGCACAAACCCTGGCGTGAAGCCTGACGGGAAACGCCGACAAGCACTTCTACGCATTTTGACGGCAAAGCACAAAGAACACAAGGATCAAAGAAGAAAAAAAATTTCTTACGCATGTCAAATGTCACAGGTCACAGCTCAGTGTGCAGATGGACCTCTTCTGGGAGTCTGTCGGAGTTAAAGGACCAGTGCAGGGGAGAATGTGGACATCGAGACTTTAACACTGTGTGGATGGACTGGGGAAAGCAAAACTAAAACTGGACAGGTTGGTTTTAAAAGATATTTAAGATTTTAGATACAAGAGAGCTACCTGTGATTATGATAGAGTTGCCTGACGTGGGGATGAGAGCATTATTAGCTCCCCTAATCCGCCTTTAAACGAAATAACTCTTAACGAATTTGTGACGAGGCAATTTTTAAATAATTATTTGTGTGTTTGGGTGTCTAATGAACTAATGAACAGCTTCATTGTCACCACTGGACGTCCTGCAGCAGCTAATTTTTTTTAAATTTTGCTATAAACACTGTAATCACTGAAAGGAAGGACATCAAGAAATGGGCAAGACTAAGATTAAACTATCTTCACCAGTATCAGTTTTAAATTAACAAAAAATAATTAAATTATTTATCCGGACGGGTGCATAGATGGTTGGTTGGTTCTTCTTTTCACGTGTCTGCAATCGAACTTTCCTTTGAAGTTTCCAGACTCTCTGATGACACCAGGCTTCTCCGAATCTTGTACTTTCACCTCAGGCAGTCTCAGCACCTTCAAGCTTCCGCTGGTAGATGTCGCAATTTGCCGAGCAGCAGACTGTCAGGAGGTGTTAAGTCGGTGACGCAAGTTCCGGTAGCTGGCTAACTGCAGGCTCTGTTGTCGGTCATTTCCGCACCCTCATTCGGAGCAATGACTGTTGCTCCCTCTCTTTTCTCCTTTGTTCTTGTCACTCTATCGCGAGTTTCCACCTATTAGTGGGTAAGGAAGATGTGTGGCGCTGTGAGCCGCCAGTCTTGGGAGGAAAGAGGGGTTGGAGGACTTCCATCCACGAGAAGTTCACAGGCGGAAGAAAACCTATTCTCAGGTCACTGAATTTTCTGAGGTGTAAGTACAGAAGGCAACCAAAGTTGTACAGTCAAAGGTTAACACATGTTTGTGCAATAAAGAGGGAGAGGAAGAGTATCCGTGGTTTTGTGAGAGAGAAGGTATGCGCGTGCATGTGTATCTGCATTCGTTATAAATGTTTTTAGGTTGTAGTTTGCGAAGATTTTGTTTTTAAACATGGTGTTGATGTACCGGGTATAGAAAGACATGTCCATAGTTTTCCTTACATGAACAGACGAATAGAAGGTCATGAAGATCATCTTTGGTCGTCGTTGTCAGATAAAATGAAAACATCGTCAGTCTCGTCTTGAAAAAATTCAGGTAGAGTTGATCAAGTGGAGTTACCATTAGTCTATGCTCAACAAACTTTTATTTGTCTTCCGAACTACATTTCGTCAAGAATTCTACTTCGTTGCCTTAGTGATTATGATCAGAAGTTTAGCTCTGGTGGCAAGGAGAGGAATATAACTCCCTCAGTAGGTTCAAGCTAGTGAACTGAAATATTGGAATGTGGAAGCTGAGAGAGGAGCGACAAATGGCTGCTTTAGCACTGTTTTGTAGAAGCCTCGTCATTTTCTGAAGCCGATGGCTGGAATGCACTTCCTCGTGATTACGGGACCACACGCCCCAGGTCAACATGCTTTGTCATTTTCCTCTCAAGAGATTAAACAAAAATTTCCATTGGCATGAGTATCTGAGGAGGAGACAGTGGTGGCTCACTCCACGGTGATAGTTAAAAAGATTTGCGCTGCTCGGCAGCTCTGTGTAGTACAGATCCTTTTTATCCGGACAAATATGGACAAAGGATTGATCAAGATTAACGGAGTTTTATTTAACCATCAGCTAACCTTATCCAGCGGATCGAATCCCCTGATGCCAGTTTCGAGACAAGGTTACAGAGCATGCGCAGTGCGCCAAGCCAATACTCTAAAACTCGTCAAACGGCTTGCATTTAAATGGTAAGGAAGACTGGGCAAACCAAGACTATTTCCGATGACGTCATGGGACCGGAAGTGGTTGAACTTTCACTTGCCTGAAGTAATGAGTTTCAGCTCCTGATGTCAGAATGTTCGAATGATGGATGGCAACAGATTGCGAAGAAAAAAAAATTGTGCATTCACGAGATTTGAACCGTTCATCTCAGCACGTAGTGCGACTGGAAAATGAGACGGTTTATGGATTGTTTGTTTTTCTGGTCGTTTGTGCAGTTTGATTAATATTTCCTGAAACTGATCTACTGGAGCAGTATTGATTTGGCATATGTTGTAAGGAGCAACTCTGTCGGATGTGTTTATTGTCAAATATTTCTCTGTAAAGATTTGTGTTTACTGAGCCGTTGGCTTGAACACAGGTAATATACACCATCAATAATTCTTGAGATTTCATCTGTGTGTGTGAGAGAGAGAGAGAAGGGGAGAGGGATTGAGAGTTAATAATTTTAGCTGCCAGTAGAAAATAGTCTTTTAAATCGTCACTTGTCAGACAGGATGGTGTACTATCAAAAGTGATTTTCATTATCCCACAGGCACCATGACAGACGGAGGAGTTATCAAGTTCGTCTATGATTGTCCGACGGCCATGTTATTTCTTTGCAGCGAAAATTCCTTGTTGTTTGCATTCTCCACTTTTCTACTTTGGCCGACTTCCCTACAATCCTCAGACCAACCACCTCCACACCCTACATACCGACCCTGTCTTCTTCCAGGCGTTCAGGAGTTGTTTCTTCTTGCTTTCATCTTTTTCCTCAATTGTTCTTCGAGTGACCTGGTCCGCTCGAACGTTGCTTGGAATGCCAACATGGCCAGGTTCCCAAGGAAAGCCAATGTCCTTGTTGCAAAGAAGAAGAGCCGGATGAATGGCATGGAGCTGTACCATGAGGGAATGATCAAAACGACAGGAAAGAAGAGCTTGTAGAGCAGACAGTTAGTCGAAAATGATTAAGAAGTTCTGCTCCGAAGACCGATGAATGTGTTTCAGGTCTAAGAAGATGCCAGGAAGTTCCGCAGATAAGATAAAGCAACCTTCCACAAAACGGATTAAAGAGGCCTGTTACGACCCACCAGGTGGAACTATGGAGCCGCCCGTAAATATAGAACAGAATCTATGATAGAAAGAATTTCCCGCAGGTTGGAAAAAAGAGGTCACTGGTGTCAATATTTTTCAATGAATCTCAGGTACAGCATTGCTGCCTCAGGAGCAGAAGCTTATAGAAAGTCAAATGTCAAGGCCCAAAAGGGAGTGGGGACAGTCCTCTGTGTGCTTTGCCTTTCAATTTACTGTCCTGCTTGCTTGCAGGTCAGCAGGCTAGTCTCAAGACACCGCTGGGGATGGCCGCATACATTCTGCAAGCAGCCGCAGGGATTTATGGGATTGCACCTAAGGCCACAAGCTTGTTATCTGTGTGGCCTCAAGGTCCCAGCTTCTCGTCTAGGAACCCTGTGTTGATTCCTTGTCGTAAATCCCTCCTACGCCGTGAGGATGAAGGCATTTCTGGTGAGGAATAAAAATAACCTGCTTATAAAATGGAGGCATTGTTGATAATAATTTTATGTTCCGCCGATAGACCACGTATGCAAACGTGCCGACTGGAGCTGTGCGAATATAGAGACCCCCTAGTCTTTGTGAAGGATGATAAGGTGGCGGCCGCAGGGTTGGAAGACATATGGGGACAGAATTGGTGGGGGAGGTAACCCATAGTCCCCCACCCCAAAGGAGATTAAAGCTTCCATATTATCTCTAGCGGAAGGTGAGCTTCATTCTGATTTCTCTGGTAGCTTTGTGTTTGTTACCAACACCATGTTTATCTTGACGGTGAAAAGAGGAATAGCATTAAGGTTTGCGGCCAAGACGAAAGATAATACAATAATAAAAATATAATATATATATAATATTTTTTCCGTCAGAAGGGGAGGAAGAAAGAAGAGGATAGGGAGACAAACAAACTAACGCAAGTTGCATTAGGTTTATCATTCCAGAACTCTTTTTGGTGGGTGTAGACATTTTCCTAAATTTTCAAATCTTTTTCATTGACATTCTACTTTCCCTTTTTCACACTGGATTTCTGCTCTAGAGCTCGTGGTGCACGGGGAGTTGCTGTGGACTAAGGGAATGTCGTACAGGTTTTCTTTATTCTTTTCTCATCCCAACCCCCGCATAATACCTTACATTTCTACTGTGAAGAAAATGGATTGAAACCTCAAGATCCATATCGGACTTGTTGATGCTGCCTCTCTGAAGCATGGCATACAAGAGATTCACAAACCACAAAAATAGAAGGACGGAGGATTTATTTTTATTTTTGTGGTATACTCCTATTTTGCAATTTCGAACTCCAATCTTATCAGCTCGAGCCTGGATTATTTTTTTGAAAGGGAGATAAATATTTTTCGCCGTATAAAGTCATAAAGAAATGATGGACGGATGGGTTTATTAACCGCTCCCGGAATCGCCATGTCTCTTGTGTCTCTCATGCTTCTTGCATCACCAGAGAAAGAGAGACAACAAGGGCAAGAGATGGAATGCCAGTCGAGATTAGGGTAAATATTTTCAAAACGCGGTTTGTTCCCAGCATGTGGACGGGAAATAAGAAAAAAAAGTTAAAAAATGAAATCAAAAAACTGTACACACACTCAAATAAACCAAATTAAGACTACTCGGCGAACCAAACATCAGCTATACCAAGTTCCTCCCCCTGGTGGGAATTGAGGCTCGGGGAGCGGAAATGAGGCCTCGAGCCTATTACACCCTCCTTGCCCAGAGTCGGGTACAGGCCCACTGTCGGACAACAAAGTTGAAGGGAAGCCAGCTCCCACTAAATACGAAACAAGAGCCGTGTTTACACTGTTCAAACCACCCGACCAGGCGACCCACAAAGCTCTGTTATTCGCTGATAAATGGTTTCGTGTTGTTGGATGTCAGACCTCAGCCATGATTTCCCATGTGAACCCCTGGAATATATTTTTAGTTCATTTTGTAAGATATACATGATATCTAGTGCTTGCAAACGCAACAGTTAAATGTAACGATAAATCAGTTTTATGTTATAATATTTAATTAGATTATTAAATTATTTTAGGCTAATCTTTATATTTGACATATTTAAATTACATAGAAAGTGGAGACAATAATTATCGCAATACAGTTATAAACACATTCCAATAAAAATGTAATAAAATTATTTTTCAGCACAGTGCCCTTGGTTATCAACGCGATCCTTGCATCGTCACAAAAGTTTCTGAATGTCCTTAAGGGAAAAAGTTTTTATCTAAGCAACGAACTTCCTTTAGTTCGTAGTGCGATGGGAATCGATGGCCCTTTAACGTCTGCTTGAGTGGAACAAACATGAACATTATCAGAAAAGAGGATCAGCAATAAACACTGCTCGTTACAGTGAGAAGTTTATTGACAGACTGAAGCCTGCAGGTCGAAGCAAAAGTTGATGACAACGATGGAAAGGCTTTGTGTTGTTGCATGACAATGTCCTTCTGGATGCTGCTGACCATGCCATAAAAACTCTCCAGAATCTCGTCCCGATCTCGTCTCAATCTCGTCCCGATCTCGTCCCAGATGTTGGGTCCACTCAAGGAGACATGGAGGGGTCATCTCACGCCCGTAGCTAACAAGAGGTTAGCACGAGGGGTTATGGCATATTAAACATCGAGGAGGTTCTTGTCCAGCTATCAAGTGTCTGTGTAAGAGTTCAACGAGCGCAGAACTAGTGGATAACCAAATGGCAGATTTTGTTTACACGACAGGAGGCATCAGTCAAGGATGCACCCTATCACCTGTACTCTCCATGTATTTTTTTGGAGAAAATCATGCGAGAATCCCTCCACGACCATCACACGTCCATCTCCATCAGTGGAAGGCCGATTTGCCCACCCACCAGTCAAGGGACGAATGAAATTTAAAACAAACCTGATTCAAATGAATTAAAGTTTGAAGATAAAATCACAGTGAAACAATCAGCAGGATAAATCAAACCAGATTTTCCAGGTACACTGAAAGCTCAAACATAAAAAGAAGTGGTGCGTGAAATTGAACAACGGTACAGTCTTCCTGGCATTAACTTCTGTGTTAATTTGTAAACATGGAACATTGTGAATTATCTGGGCTGCTGTGATTATGTGTCGGTACCAAAACAATAAATTCCCACAATTAATAGAAGCTAGACAATGATAGCGGGTGGCCAAGTGGGAAGAGGGGTGGAGGTGAAGCCACCGCATACACACCCTGTCAACTTTTTAATATCTTGTATGTATATAGTCTTTTATTGGCGAGTAAAACCATCTCTTGGTGACATGGGCTGATGGTCTAGCCAAGAAAGTTCATTACATATACACATACATAACCACCGATGTATTATATATATATAGACTAATTTGTAAGAGCACACAGAAGAGTATTGCCCCTCCTCCATTGCTCAGAGCCCGGGGGGATGCCGTGGTCCAGCAGTGCGGGCTGATTACAAAGGTTAGGCTCGTGCGAGACCTGCACTGAGGACAACTGTCTTCACGAGCCTCCAGCAGCAGCCGACACCCGAGGCGCGATCAGATCGGATGCCGGGATCAAGTGGTGTCATGAATTCTGAGCACTCCTCCAGGGCACAGGGAGGGGAGAGAACTGTAGTATGGGGGTAGGTGGGTGTGTGTGGAGAGGGGTTTACCACGGGGACATGCTCTGCGGCTCGTGAGGCCAATAGCAATTTTGGCTAAATAGAATTTCTCAACATTTCTTTCCTCGCGTATTTTGAAAGCTCCAAATAAGCGAACCCCACCCGCCTCCACCCCTCACTCGCTAGATGGGGAACGAGAAGCAGGATGATGTCGGGTAGATGGGGTTAGAAGGAGGGTTGCTATCAGTAGAGGGAGGGGGTGTGGGAGTGGAGGGTAGGGTATGAGCTGGCTTAGTGTCTAGTTAATATTTCCTGAAACATCGCGGCGTTTGACTCATTGTCCTGGCATCTCAATGACAGCCTCCTTCAAGCGCCTGTCATGCCCTCGCACGCCGAGTCCTTTTATCTTCCTCAATTTCGGAGAGGTGGAGGGAAGTAAAAACTAATGAAAGCCACGCTAGTGGTTCGCACAGCACAAACACGAAATCGCGCTTCTGTACATCGCCGGTCGCCATCGCTTCATCATCAGCGACGGAGGCTGGAAAGGAGTTTCTGGTGTAGATGACAGGACAATGACATGCAGCGATTGCTGGCAAGTTGTGTGAACTTTGTGAGTGTGCAGAGGAGCATCTTCAGACTCTTTTTAGCCGAACAAATTTGGGTGATCGTTTGATTGAGCTTGGCGAATTTTTTTTTTTTTTTTTTTTTGTATGATTATTCATATAAAAGTTTTGCCAAACTTTCGTTAAACGTTTGTCCACATGATTCTGACTAAGAAGGGCCCATAACAAAAGTTAGGTAGTGGAGTCAAAGTGGTAGTAGTAGTCGTTTTATCTCATTCAATATATAGATACAATGCGAGACAAATGTATTCTCTGGAGATATACATTAGGTATTCATAGAGTGATATGACATAAAACAATTGAAAAACAAAGCATCACAAGATTAATATTTACACAAAAGTTTAACACGACAAAAACAAAATAAGTAAATGGAGGCAAAAGTATTATCAACATCAGTATATCCGTTGAAAAAAGTATTATCACGCTCGTACCTCTGGGAAATGAGAGCGAGATAGACTGAGGGGAAAAAAAAGAAAGAGAGACATGAAATTGAGACAAAGAGGAGAGGTAGACCAAATACCTCTAATTACTGAGAGTTTTAATCAAAGCCCCTGCATACCTCGTTTCGATATAGCTCCATGCTGACAACCAATCATGCCCCGGCAAAACAGATTTCAGGTGATGGAGTCGCTTGCTGGCAGATGAACGCGAGGTTACCATGGAGAGCGAGGAACTTTGAAATGAACGGCAGGAGGCACGCGCCTTCCGCGCTCCCCTGGTGAGGACCTTCCCGTCGATCCCTGTAATGCTGCTTGATAAGAACTGATTGGCCGAGAGCTGGTCCCGAAGCTGTTCCCCGAGATCGGAGCCTTGACACCAGATCCTCCAGGCAGCTGTCCTCCCAGCCTGTGACCTCGATGACCAGTCGGTGCGTGAGTGGGAGAACGGAGGAACGGTTGATGACGTCATTGACAACCACTGCCACTGAAGAAAAGTGACCAGCGGAGGTGAGGACAAGGAACCAACAGTTCCAGTAGATGGCAAGAACTTTGGTCTGTGAGCCCATCAGTTGCATGATGACAGTTCTGCATGTGTGTGTGAGGGGGTCGAGGTGGATGCGGATGGATGAACACACAGGCAGTAGTCGGGTGGTGATGACAGGTGTGATTGTATGATGACTTTGTCTCCATGTTTTAATGCTAACCTTCCTCCTTCTCAAAATAATATAACAAGAAAGTCATCTGCAACGAAAAGCAGAAGATACACGACAAAGGAACATTGCCTGAATGTAAATGTATTCGCGTTTATCTCTGTAAAAAAAAAATCTGTTTACTTCTGCTTGACAGGATGGATGAAAGGATGTGGCAGATGTTTCTAATTTCTGATTTTATTTATACACGAAAGTGTGCCGGACTACAAACCTGGAAAGACTATGTTTTGGTCCTTCCTTGGATATTACTAGTTCTGTCATATCTAATAAAAACTCATCCAGAAAAGCAGCTCCTCCAACCTCTAACTAATGAAAGACTAATGTGTCCACGATAGTCGCTGCACAGCTTGAAGAAAGTTTCCAATCAGTTTCATACTCCTCCTCCGCTTCTCCCGTTTCTCTGTGGTAGGGAAATCGGAAATCGCAGGCACTTCCACAGAAAAGAAAGTAATCAGAAGAACAAAGGGGAGATAAGAGGAGAGTAGAGTCTCACGCAAAGTGAGATTGCGTGCCTTTGAGGCAGCTAGAGACTGGATCCAAGAAAGACTGGCTTAAGAAGAAAAAAGTCCATTCTGATAATCTGGTTTTAGGACTTAGCCAGCGGGAAAGGTGGTAGAGGTCAGTCGAAACCAGAAACGAGTAGTTGTTTGTTTGTCTATTTTTGTCCTTATTTGTAAAAAAAAAAGTATTGTAACTTTCCATGACCCAACTATCATCTAAACTCAATAATTTAAGGAGAGAGAGAGAACACTAAAGAACACAAGTACCTCTTCTGTCTCAATATTAAAGGGAAAGGCAAGTCATATTCTGAGTTTGGCTTTAAATGACTTAATCCTGATGATCTGAATCATGTTTGATCAACTATCTTTTATTTACAGTCACCTCTAAAACACAGCTTTGGGTCTATTCATTAAGGACACTGTAGAAGAAAGAAGCATATACAGTAAATTAAAAGTAAAAAAAAAACAAGACAGAAATCACGAGAGAGAAAGAGTAAAATTACAAAGTCTATTGATGAAAGTTTGACTGGAAATTCACAGAGGCCGACAGGCGGCCCAGCTACCTTTCTTCACAATGTTGTCTAGCTTTTCGTTTGATACCTTAAGTTAAGAAAGGAAAGAAAAAGTTTTGCCAGCTTGTTTGTTCGTTGAGAGGCTCCGTATTGGGGAAACTACTTACAGCTTGCTGTCCTTCGGATCACTAAGCTACAAGAGTTTTGTTTTTCTTTGTTCTCTCACTCATTAACCTTTTCTGTCGTTCAGTAGGTCCGTCCACTCAGAGCTTGATGTCTTTGGACACGGATGCTACTTTCAGCAAAGGAACATCACTGATGAAGCAGGCTTCGATCAAAGCCTGTGGTCTTAGCACCGAGAAGCGAAATGACAATAAATAGCAGCATTGACATGGGTTCGGGTAATTTTCACCGGAAGTTAATTCTGCGGTCGGCCTCAAGGCGGAGTTGCACAATTTTGCTGAAATGTAAGGACACGTGCATCAGGTGAATCCTGTACAACCCTTCTTAACATGACAAATATGGACGAACTCTTTAGCAGCCATGGCAACTTAAAAATAATAACTTAATGTTAAAACTTAGTTACAAACCCTTGTACATCAATGGCCGGCTAAGACACAGAAAGCAAAATCCTTTGCGCGCTTTTTTGAATTATTTTTGAGTATGCACGTGCGTGTAGGTTTCTGGAAATGTTTTATCAATGTTGCTCCTAGAGCCATGCTGATTAAAAAAAAACTAATGACTTTGTTATGTTGTTTAATGAGTCCCTGACTAAGTTTGCAATCGAAATGAGTCCTGATTTCTTGCTTTGATTGTGATAATAACAGAAATTTGCTGCAAACGCTTTTGAAGTGAGCCTCCATTTAAAATAAAAGCGAATTTGGTTTCCGAATTCTTCAGTTTCTGATTCGCCAGAGAACAGCTCACTTCAGCAGTGAACAGAATTGAATTAGACAGCTAAACATCGCTATTTGCCTCACTTTCTTTTCATTTGTAGATCGTCTTGGGCTCCATACACAGTGGGACCTCTCTCTCCCTCTTAAGGTGGCAGAAATCCTCTTTCAACTACAATTGTGTCCATTTTACTCGTTTATTACTATGATGTATTTTTGGGAGGGGTAGGATAAAATATCAGTTTTTAAAATTACCCCTTCCTCCCACCCACCAACAAAATCGAAACAAATTAATTTGCATGTTCACTGTCTCACCCAGCGCCATACTGAAGGAAAATTGAGCTGAAAGAACATGGGAACTACATCATCTCATTAATCCATTGTTTTCAACTTTTCAGAACTTTTTTTTAATGATCTATTTTTAGCTGTCTAGAAAAATTGGGACCTTTTATTTTTTTTTCTTGCATAGGATGTTTGTCTGTAGAAAAAGTGCGCTGATTGATTGTGAGCGCTTAAGTAAGAGGGCAGAGAGAGCAATTCACTCAACCACAAAGAACAAGAGAGGGAGAAAGAAAAAAGAAAGACCATGAGAATCGGTTTGTTTTTTCGCTTTTGTGGAAATAAACGTGATGTTTTTATGTTTCATTGCTTGATGGCATGTCTTCTTGCAGGCAGACATGCGTGTGTGTGTGTGTGTGCATCGAAATCCCGAGAGAAAAGCCAGGACCACCACATACAGCTCCTCTCGCCAACACTTTGTCCCTCTGTATCTTGAATCTTGCCTACTTTCCATTCTCATTGATAAAATTTTAAAAAATGTCGATTTAAAGCACTGATTCTTTTGACAAGAAAACGGATTGTGGTTAAATGAAATTCTCTGCATAATATCTTGTGAGGACAATGATTTGCTTCTTCCAAAAGTATAAATCGGTTTTCCAGATAAGACAAACATGATTGTCTCAAACACAAAATTGACTTTATCATCCTTACTGTCAAGGAAGTTGGCATTTTTTGGCTTTAAAAAGTATTTGACGAGCCTACAAATAATCTGTGTGGAGCTGCGCATTTTTTTAATAGCAATAGTTTGAAGATTATGAAGCACCAGCATGCATTTGTACGAGAAACGATTCTGGAAAGATGCCAGATCCTTCTTTTCTTTCAAACGTTTTATCAAGACTGACCTGGCCTTTACCTGTGGTTATCAATGTAAAAAATGTCAAAGTAAATGTCATTCTGAGCATGGTAAACTTTTTTTGTTAAAAAAAACCTCTGGCAGACGAGTAAAAAACGGAAGGAAGAAGGGTCTATGTTTTGCAACTTATTTATGCAATCTTGCGAACATCGCGAACATTCAGAGCTGAATTCAGGAATGCATCAATTTAACCCCCTTCTAGCCACGAAGATGGTTAAATACAGTTAAATCAGCTGAGGTAAGAATATGTGAACCATGAACATTTTGACCAAAAAGAAAACTTAAATACATTCATGATGACAATAATCTCAAACACAGCTTGTGAATATAACCGCCGACTTGTTTTTTTCCACTTATTAAAGCATTGACAAAAAAGACAATGATGCAATCTCTTGGGTGTTGAAATAAAAAAGCCGATGGAAACCTGAATAAATTGTGAAGTTTACAATAGCCATTTAAATATCACCCAGGACTCGAGACAGACCATCATGGCTATTATTCAAACTGTAAATGCTTGTCTCGCAGTTCAAGAACGGACAACGCCCGACTTCCCGGTAAGTTGAATATTCTCGAAAGGAATAAGCACAACAAAGATGAACCAGATAATAAAAGAGTTTAGACAGAGGATTATATATTCAAAGGCGACATTCAGGACCTTCATCCCAGCCTCTCATCAGTCAGAACTTGTCAGCTGCTCCTTTCCTCGCCATGTAAAGTTCTCTAAATAATAGACACAACCATCAGAAAAAATAATCATCCTCAACTGTCGAGCGACCTGTAATATCTTCTCTATGCAGCGAGGTAGGTTCAAATCTTTTCGCACTCATGATTTCATGGCTGTCTGTGGGATTTCCTTATTGTGGTCTCATTGTGTGCTGGATACAATGCAACGAATCCACCGAGCTGTTGTTATCATCTCGATGGTGGAAATGTGAATGATTTGAGGCAAGAGTGGCTGTGAAGTTCTTTCCTGCAGCTTGTTCTCTATAATTTATTTCCTCATTTCATCTCTGATTTTCGCTGACTTTTTTCTTTGTTTCCTCTTCCCTCTAATTATATTTTCCGTTTCAAAATTCTTATAATGGTCTTTTTCGTAAGCACATGACACTTCCATTTTCCCATGCAGATAACTCCTCAAGGCCTTCTCTATCTCCTTGATTCATTTTGTCTTTTTGTCGTCTGTTGTGAAGGAAGTGCTCATCTGTGGAACGGTTCATCTTTTTCTCTGAGATCGGTTTTATCGGCGGGATAAAGAGGAAGAAAAATTCCAGCAAAGCATTAAAGTGCTTGTCACCCCAGTAGGGCAAAGGTCATAAAGTTGTGTGGTCGTACTTAGGAATCAGCGGTAACAATATTCAAATTAGCTCTGGAGCAGAACCACTCCGAGGTCTTATAATTGAAGACAGAAGCAGACCTAGAAGTTCGACTGATATGACAGAAGTCTCGGGTCGTCCTGGGTAAGTTGACATGTACATTTATATTATCTCTTTTATATCTTGACTATTATTGCTAGTACGAGCATTATCTTGAATTTCCCTGAGGATCAGTAAAGTTGTAATGTATGAATCATTTGATGAACGAGAAGTCGCTTACGACAAAAACAACCGAGAATTTGCAAAAACGGTTCTGCGGGAGAGACGAGCAGTACAAATTATTGTTCTTGATCCATTATGGATATTAAAATAGCACGTGAACTTATTACACTGAAAGTAAAGAGGCCAAACAAGCATAGACATTAAATATGTAAATACATGCATGTGTACCATGGGCCGACATTCTGTCTCACCCTGGGCTATGTCTCTCTTGGTGTTCCCACATATTGCCAAGTGCGGTCTGAAGGCGACACCTCTACCAAGGCCTGAGACAGGGAACCACGAAGATTCGAGAACAGAGCTAGCGACTAATCACTGATAACTATGTTAAGCAGGAAATATCTCTCGCCTTTAAAAGAATTGATACAAGGAACAGTGTCAGTTTAGAACGAGATTAAATGTTTTATTTCTCTCTTTATCTTCACTTTATACAAATTGTGTGTGTAATGGTAGTAGGAATTTTTCCTTTTTGAAGGGGAAGAAAATTGAAAGTATATTGGATTAAATATGTGATTTATAATGTCTCTGTACCTCAAGATAATGTGATTTCGAGGGTAGCGTGTGTACATGGGGTGCATTCAAGTGCAATATTAATTGCTGCTTCTTTTCTGCTATTTTTACTGTTAGAAACACAAAGACAGATGCTGCAGCTTTTGTTTAAAAATAATGGACTATGTCTGTGTTGAAAATCCGCATTATATCGCTATTTCCTTACTTTCAGAATCACAAGAGACAAATCTTTAGATCGACAAGCAACGAAAGACAATCGGGAAAGGTGATAGAGTAGCTTCCCTTGTCAACATTCTCAGTTTTTGTAGAGAGCCTTTTTAAAACTTAATTAAATAGATGTGATAAAATGGTTGTGTGCTTGATAACAAAATATTTTTGTTCTTATTTTGCTTTTTTTCAGAATATTTATGGTTGCCTTTTCACTGATGCATTTTCCGACTTCATGATGTGTACTAAAGAACAGTTTCCCGCAATGGTGTTAAAATGCGGGAAAGCCTGACAGTAGCAGGAAGATAAAAGGATGTTGAAGCAGACAAGAAACAATGAGACGGGAAAGTAAACCCAAACATTTGGGGGTCACAAGTATTGAAGATGATGTGTGAAATTTCTTAGACGACCAAAGAACTAGAACTAGAACCACTTTTGGAATAAAACCATATTTGATATATTAAAGAAAAAAAGTAGAGAGTACATTTTCCTTATTCACTGTCCCTTAATACTTTCATTAACTGCTTTCACGAAGGCAGGGAAGAAAAGAAGGGAAATCAGGAGATAAGATGCTCTTCACAGGTAAAAGTAAAAACAATCTTTAACATCCTGCAACATGACAAATGACAGATGGCCAAATTTATTATTCCCCCACCCCCTGGATGATTTTTAGATGAGAAATGTACTCAGTTACGACCGATGCACACCTGCTGACATTAACATCAAAAACCGACATTTGGAACACGTTCGGCTTCTTCTTGGTCTCGACCATCCATAGAGAAACCACAAACCCAGGCAATACAAGAATGCTTGAACCAAAGGCAGCCAGGGCCTCTTTAAAGATTTCTCTCCTGAACAGACTGCTCCAAGACTGTAGACATCAAGCAAAAGGAAGGAGGAAATTCATGAACTGAAATCCTTGTTCTCGTGGTGACATTAAGATCAATAATGTTCGTCTGTTCGAAAATCTTTCCTTCCTTCATTTTTTCTTCTTTAATAAACACCAGTAAGCTTCCACTGGCCGCTGCCTCTTGGGTTGATACGCTTTTCCTTCCTTTAAATTGTTAACGTTTATCAGGTGTTGTTCTCACTTCTCTCTATCTCTAGCTCTTTCTGTCTCGGGTGCTGTGGGAATATCTCACTCACATGAGCACACATACACGAATACACAAACACAAATACAGACATATACATATCCACACACACAAGAAAGCATGAAACAAAGGTACATATATGCAGTCTATCTCCACCCGATATCGACGATCAGACTCAAAACGTTTTTATTGATGACTGTTCTGGGTATTTCTCCTTTTTCTCCGGTTCCTTTGATTTATCCGCCCCTGCTGTACCACGTGCCGACGTAAAGGGGCGAGAGCCAGCCATCAGGCAGCGGGACGGTCAGAAAACCTTCGTTAGAGAAACACGAAATTTTACTCTTTCTTCTTTTTCTTTTATTCCGTAAAACACACACACGTCGATCAATACAGTTTTACAGTTTTATTGTTCTCTTTCTCTCCCCCACCATCAATAATCGTCGTTTTTGTCACATCTTCAACTATTTTTTTTGTTTGTTTTGTTTTTATCAAATTGCAATCTTTTCCTTTTATTTCTTACTTTAAACTTGATCCTGCTTCTCTCATTGTCATTCGTCCTTCCCGGATGTTCGAATACTTTCTTACCTTCCTCTCTCATTCAATCAGCAAGCATTTGTAACCCTGAACCTCTTGGAAAAACAAATGTCAAATGTCAGTCTTTGACAAATAGTGGGGAGGAGACATGACAATCTCAGTCGACTGTTGGTTATTATGTTCGACTTTAGGGCAGGAGGTTCGACACTCGCATGAGCCAGAATACTGGATAATGGAGGCATAATACTTACCAGGGGCAGTAATCGTGAATTAGAGGTATATCCCTGCCTCCGGGATTATTTTACATCGCCAGCTATTTCCTTTCTCTTCTTTTCTTACAGCATACAAGGAATAAGTTATGAGGGTTAGTTTATTGGCTGATTTAGTAGAAAAATACTTCCATCTTGATACGATTTTGCATTATGGGAGATGGAAAGATAGAGGGAGGAATCCGGAGTACCTGGTGTGGCATATAAAAAGTGTCCCAAGACAAAATCTGAACCCAGACTTACTGCAGTGGTGACAAGCAAGTGTTTAACCACTATGACTGGAGCTTGCTATGAGGCCTGGTATGAGGGATTTTTAATTCTATAATTAAAAAACAAAAATGTATAAAAATAAATGACAGAAAATTAATAAAGGGGGAAGAAGGTAGACTTGTGCAGCATGCTTGTGGACATAAGATGTTTGTAAACCAACAAGCAGCCACAGAAAGATGATACAATATTCTGCACGACTTCCGCTCCACTCATCAATGACCTGTCCACAGGTGACGGGATGCGCCAAGCATGCCCTAACATCGGATGACAGGAGACCGACCACAAATGCCAGAGATAGTAAATTTGCCGCCAGGAGTCGTCTCCCACGGACAGGATCAAGCCTCACGATCGGCAACAGCCTGAGCATACATCAGCACATCGAACACCGCTATGGACATGCTTAGGTCCTGCTCCTCCCTTCCAAAATGTCAATCCAATCCGCTCCCTCCATCATCCTCCCTCCCAGACGTGAAGGGGCAGTACTCGCAGGATGCTATTTTAGCTTCGCAGTGCGTGCTTTCCCATGACGGTTGTCTGCCCTTAAAGTCACTAAAAGTTGGACGAGAAACGAAAGGCAAACCTGAGCTGGGTAACAACTAATTGGTATGACATTTTATCTTAAATATACAATTGATATCACTTATAAAATATAATGACCTATAGTAATTATGGTCACACCAGATCAGCATAGTTACTTTCCACAATGCGAGACAATCTGTTCTAAAAGAAAAAAAATGCGCAACTATAAAAACCATCTTTTACTCCAATTATAGAGTAGATTGTGATTTGGTATTTCCTCTAAAATACTAACCGATATCACTATGTCATGGTAATACCTACTAGCATAATGAAAAGCCTGACGAAACTTCTAGAAAATATCTTCTCTGGTTTAACTATAAATGAAGCCAGAGGCGTAAGGAACTTCGAACAGCCGAGCAAAGACAAATGTTAGAGAACAGAACTAATCGTCATAATACTAAGCAAACCTACAAAAATATTAATATAATTTAAAGAAGAAGTGTGATAATTACAGAATATTTTACACAAGAAACTGCAAACTGTAAGAACCTAAGATCAGGAGGGTTCTACACTCGCCTTCTACAAGTAAGAATAGGTCACTCCATCTCACGAGGAGTTTGTTCACTACTTTGAAAAGTTTGGAAATATTTCTGAAGAAGAGATCTTCCCTAACACGTACCATATCGATGAAAATGATGATTTATTGATGTCCTGAATAAATATATATCTATTGATGATGTGCATGTAGGCATCAGTAGGTCAAAAAGTAATGACGCACAATGAGAATGAGAAAGACAATTCTTTATTAACCAGTTTGATAACATAAGCAAAAAAACATTTATATCACACTAGTCTTTACCCTTAAAATGGTAAATAATTGATCAAGTGAGAAAATAATGTCATAACAACATGCATGATGCACTAACAAAATGAATAGAGACAAAAACTGTCTCAGGCGCGCACACACACATGAACTAAGAGATCGGAATACAACATGGATTGAAAGGACTAAATGAAATTCCAGATTTCCGCTGAAAACACCTAGAATTGTATTTAACTCCACAGTAATTAATCAAAATGCCTGAAGTAATAACTACAAGAAAAAAAAATCCACAGGATTCACGAATGAATCTTAAAAAACGTGCTGGCTGGTGGCTGAAGTCACCGTCCTCTCCTATCTCCAGTGTCTAAGCCTACCCACCGGCTGTCTAAACCTCTCGGTAAGCCGTTAGGCCTTGGCAAGCTCGGAGACCATCCGCTCGACACAAGAGGTCGCGGCCTGCCTGCAGGCGACGGAAGAAGACTTGAAAAGATGCATGAACACTGTTTGTGCATATGGCGGAAGAGTTAGTGGTAAAGGGAATGCGAAACAGAAGATGCTAAAGCAGGGCAGCTCGCCAGATACTGCCCTCGGTGGAATTGAGAACACTGAATTGTCTCCTCGGCAAAGCAGCATCGTGTTTGGCTTCTGCAATCATCCGTTTCAAGTTTAGGAGCGATATCGAGAGTGACCGGTCCTGATTAAGGTTCCTGAGCTTGGCACTTACCTCCCCAGTTTATGTCATGCCTGATTTCCCTTTTGGTTTTATTTTCAATCGAAAAGGATGCGACTTAGTCTGGTTCAGAATATATTATCTTGAAAAATTTATCCATCCATGAAGTGGTGTCCCTTTGTCTGCCTGTGTGTGTGATTGCGGGTGTGTGATTGGTAGAAAGGGTGGGTGCGAAAAATGTTTGCTCATGTGGAGAAAGTGTCAGTGTAGCCTGGAATTTAGTATGATTCACTATCGCAAAAAAGTCGCCGTGGACGCAGTGGTTCATCGTGTCTAGGACATTGGCTGTCCAAGTGGGAACTCAACCCTCTTCTCTCTCCGCCTTTATCTCCCCTTATAAAAATCCCTCCGAACAGCTGCTTGCTGGGCCGGAGGACTTTTTTCAGGCAGTTCTCGAATCTCGGAAAAACTTTTCAGTCCATCATATTCAAAACCAGTTGGTTGTCGAGTTCCTCTATCTGAGTTCTTTACCCAATGAACCTTTCTCTCGCTCATCTTCGTCTATTTGTGGTTCCCGGATATATCGAGAGGATGTGCGTGTAGATGCTGCCATGCCCTATCTTAACTAAATAGCAAGAAAACATTAAGGAACTTAATGGGTTGCTCTCCTGTTGATTAAATTTTTAAAAAAAGTTCTCAAACCTCTACTCCCGTTCCGCCAGAAGAAGTCCTTTTATAGAACATTACTTTGGGTATAAAATGAAAGTTACTAATTATTTTGATTCTGTCCATCGGGAGATCACAGCTAAAAAGATTGTTAGAAGCTCGGAAATTATCTTAATTATGCCTACCGCCCGTGTCTTGTAATCTACCTGGCGCGGGGAATGCCGTCGCTTGTTTTGCGCTAACAAGGGCAGATAATTAACTCGTTCCTTGTTTGTTAGGGGAGACAATCTCTCGTCAAAGCCCAGGGATGAATCTAGTAGGCAGCAGGAACAGAAGGTAACTCGAACTTTTCGACTTTCTTGGCCAGATTTATGAGCCGCTGCACAGATATTTTAAGAGGTCGAAGGAACAGCATGCCAAGAGCTTTATTTTTTTAAATTTATTATCAGGAGTTTTTCTGTTTTAGGGAAAAGTGATCATCCCGATGGATCTTCTACCTGAAGCTCCGGGGAAGAGAAGTTGGAAAAGTAAAGAGAATGGGAGAGACTTCCAATTTAGCTCCCTTGAAGACAGCAGTGAAGAAGGTATAATGGTCAAATTGAATTCTACATGCGGCAGCCATCTGGTACGCTTTTCTTACTATCAGATGGAAAGGAAAGAAGGGGAAAAGTAGAGACCTAAATTTCTTTATTAAATCATTAATAATTTTTTTCTGACTGAGCAGTTTTTAGGGCAAAGTTCCATCTGTTAAAGCACACAATCATTATTCATTGCTATTGCTGTTGATGGCAAAGTCTTCACCTAAGATTATTCACCTTAATAATATTTTAACTAAATTGAAAATCTACTGCAAAACCCTCAAAAAAATCCATTCGCCACTAAAAGTGAACTATCTTTTTGATATGCTTCTAAACAGATTGCTTAAATTCCTGTTCCAGGCCATTATTCGTACATTGCTTTCAAGAATGTATCTCTTTGTCTTTCCTTTTGGACTGAATGGGTTATAGGTATTTGTTTTACAGCTGTTGTTGATGGTGGTAGTGCTGTCACATCTTTTTTTTTTTTTTTTTTTTTGCTGCCATATATAGAAACATTCTCAAATGCCAAACGCACGCATTATCATATCTGCTTGGAAAAAAACACCATCGAGTTTATTTATTTTTTAAAAAAGGTTTGGAAGTGACTAACTGGCCTGGAACTCTTCTGTATGTTGCTCGGTTTTATTCTCTTGGCGAGGGAGGTAGGAGGAGCTACTTTTCTGTGGGCTGCAATGAAGACGAACACTATCTCGAGTGCAACGACTTTCGAATGTCGGTTTGTCGATCGTAATACACCACTGCGCCTAGAAACTGCTGCCAAAGAAAATTTAAGCAATATCTGGCATTTTTTCTGCCCTCTTTTCTCCATTTGCAGAAAATTGGAACAAGGCGCGAGCGAGAAAGCAGATGAGAGAGCAAGTCCAGAAAAACGGTAAAACACAGAAGGAATGAATGAAGGAAAAAGAAAAAAGAAAATGAATAATTGGGGGACATTCAAGGCACCTGTCTTTCCTCGTACAGCTCAGTCTACATGACAAGGGGCATGTAGCAACCATCTGCCAGCCCACCTTACCTTGTCGTCTGGCATCTGTGGACACAACCTATTGCTTCGTTCTTGGTTCACACTTCCACACTGTCATGTCGAGCATCTACCAATGGAGAACAGAAAAGTAAGCAAAAAAATGGCTTCTAACAGAACTAACAAAAGTAAATTATTATGAATCCATTTTAAGTGTTTATATTTGTTCATGTGTCGCCTACAAAACATAAACTTTGTGTCCAAATTGCAACGGAATAAGCAGAGTGACGATCTCTGCTCTAACATAAATAAGTTTAAAATGAAACAAGGAAGTATAGAATAAAAAAATATACACACACTATCTCTATATATGTATATCAGAAGTGCACATCACTCTCTCTATATATATATATAATTATATATCAGAAGTGCACATGGGTCTGTAAGAAACGATGCTAATTTACAGACCACCCCGCTCCCACGAAGATTAAAGCAGTTAATTTCCTTTGGTCTGCTCTCCTAAAGGTAAGGTTCTATCACCAAACTCTTAATATGGGGCTGAGATTGTCCGAGGTTTGAGAGTTCTGTGTGATCTTCTTGTTACCTTTATCCACCCTTGGTCAGTATTGCGTGTTTTCTTGTCACAAATTTAAATGAAACCCGATGGAAAGAGTCTTACTCTTCTTTCCTTCACCACATTAAATCTCGTGATGTAGACTAGTTCCTGGCATCAAACATTAAACCAGGAACAAGAAAATAAAAAAGGGAGTATAACTCAAGCGAAAACACGAGAAAAATGAGAGAAAATTATCAGAAACACAACAGAAATGGCGACGGATAAGAGAAAATAAAATCTCAATTACTTCCACAAACAACCTGCGTAAACAAAGGCGAATGGAGAATGGCCAGCAGGATATGTAAACAAGCAACAAAAATTCTTCATGGTCGTTTGTACATATCGAACAGAAAAAAACAAGGATGCAGAAAAAGATGGTCAACAAAACTTGAAAAAATGTAGCTTTAATATTAATATCAATATTAATACCAATTAATAACCAATGAAAATCGTAAACTTGACGAAACCCACATCTGAAGAGTTGTACAATCGTTTACTGATTCTGTTGTATATAACACAACAACGGAAGCTGACACTCACTCTCACACAAAGAGAGGAGAGAAAAAGAAGAAATTAGGAAGGGGAGAGAAAGAAAGAGACTGGGAGATTCAAACCATCAAAAACAAACAAATTCGGACAACTATTTGATTAAGTAATGACCGAAGGGGTTCCTCTCTGCTAATACAGTTTTAGACCTCTTAAAACTTTCGATTGCTCGCCTCTTTATTTCTACCAATCTCTCCATTTTCGGACATGTCGTGACATGGAAAACCCGAGAGAGGTCAGAGCTATGATGTAAATCACAAAAATAAACTCTGGCATTCAAAGGCAGATTTTCATCTGCTTATCCTTCCTCCGAACAACGACTGTTGCGTGCTGTTCCGCAATTTCCTCTTCTGCAATCTTTTTTTTCAAACATCATCTCTAAACCCTTAAGCGATGTCATTCTAGAAGAACACGATTCAATTCTCTTATCCGACGAGAACCGTAATACCGAGGATATACCCTGGCGGCAATGAAACTCCGCGATGGACGAGCGCAGGCATGACATTTGTCCTTCCGCTGCGAAAAAAAGTTCCTAGCATTGATTTTACTCTTTTGTTTCTAATAATGTTAATAATTTCTTAAGCAGAGCCTCTGATCTTGGCATGGAAGTCGTGCGATAAATGTGTACTGTTCAAGAAGTTCAAGATGGACAGAAAGTAAAAATACTCCAGTTGATATTTTTTTCCGACATTTTATTCTGCGCACGGAATGTTTTACCTGGCTGCAAACCTCAGTCTGTCTGCATTAAGCTCATTTGTTGCACTGGCTGCTCGGCAAAATGGAGAACAAGATAAACTGCGTGCTGGTCATTCGCCTGAAGGCTTTTTACTGATTACACTGACTCATAATTCGGCTTACTTTGCGAATTAGAGAGGTTAGGAAGAGGAGGTATAAAATTGTGGGTAGAACAGGTTCTGATTCTCATGCGAGGACAGGAAGGAAGGATACAAAAAATAAAGTAATAGTTCTATGTCCATCCATTTGTCCGTCCGTCCGTATATAGCAAGGTAAGGGGAGCAACAAAAATAGTAGTCAGAGGAACGGTTGGATACCCGTTCTTTCTTTAATTGACTGAGCTGTGGAGTGGGTACTGACTCTGCAGAGTGTTGAGGAAAGTAAGGGAGAGAGAGACAAACAGAGAGAGAGAAAGAAAGAGGAGATGGAGACAAAAATGATGACCACGAGTTATGCGAGGGCTCTAGCCCTTCACTCCCTTGATACCCGTAAAGTCATGGGATTACCTTCATCTTTTTAACAACATCCCAAGTTAAATTAGTCCCTCGATCTATGAAGTCTGAGGGAGGAGGAGGAACACGGCAGACAGAGCATCTGGCAGCGATGTCCCACGTGACCTGTCCTCCGTTAAGCGCAGCTGGATGGCCTGTCTCCTATGGCCCTCACCCTTCTTTGATGTTTGAGGCCAGTTCTTGCCTTGCCTGACCCTCCTTCTGTCCTTCCAGCCAGCATTCAACAAACTTGACTAACAACTTGCAAACTATTTATTTCTCCTTCCTCTAATAAGGTAGAATGATCAGAAATCACAAAAAATCAGCGACTTCGACTTCTGTATCGATGACCTCCCCTGACCCATTAAGAACTCTATACATTTTAAATTTTATTTCCTGGAAAATTCTACTCATTAAACTTCTCCAGGAGAAAGGTTATATTTGGCAGTGTAACTTTGTAAATACTAGAAAAATCTACCTGTCGCATTTTTCGTATTTGTGTCGTTGATGTGGCTGTATTAATTAGATTTTGCGAGCCTGTCTGTTTTTGAACCTGCCATTACAGTTTTTAGCTTTGTTTGAAGTTTCTAGCGAACTGACGGGATTTGTTCAGAAATTATCATCTTCTAATTAACTTAACGGCTTGGTTTTTAAGTTGTATTCTGATAGCTTCTAAAGAATCTTCTAAATGAGACAGAATTTATAAATTCAAATGCGTTTCTTCAGAATTCTTTCCCTTTTGTGAAGCATTCACAAGCTGGAAGTGTTGACCGCAGCGAATGTGTGAATGTGTTCTGAAGTGAGTGAACACATGGTTTGTGTACATTGTTCGAGTATAACTGTTTGTGTTTGAGGGTGGGTAGGTGAATGTTAGGTAGGTGTTTAACTTTTTTCTGATAATTCCAGGCACCCATTTACATGAAAAAGGAAAGTGCGCCAGTCGGGTATTGAACGCGATCGTATGACGGCCTCCAGCATCGAACATCAGTGCTCTAATCACTCGGGTATTATTTCCTATAAGGGTGGGCTTAGGAAGTTTACTGTTACCTTCTGCGGTGGATTTGCTTTACATGTACGGAATTAACACTTGTCATAATCCTTTCTTTCCAGACACTACTATTTTTAATGTGTTTATTTGCTTGGTCGTTTTTAGCAATTATCTGGCTTGTTGC